>NC_051224.1:11815000-11967500 GCF_015220715.1 Pygocentrus nattereri | reverse complement strand
ATCAGTGCTTTCAGTGCTAATGTTTCATGCCTTTTCTCTCATCCTCCCTCTTTTCTGCTTACAACCCCTTTTTTCTGGTTCATTACATTCTCTCCATACTACGCCATCTACTTTCAAATGCTCTTTCTCACCTGCTGTTTTTACCCCTCTCTATTTATTTATCTATTTCCTTCTTTATACCTCCTGCCTTTCTCATCTCTGTTTTCATTCACACTCTATAAATCTCACTCCCCCTATTGACAATTACCAAGCGTGCCCGAGAGTGCCAGCATTGCAATAATGAGCATCAGTCTTATTAGCCCTAATGAGCCTTAATTAATTGAGATGATAACAATCCAGGTCCAATTTCATTCAGATTAAATGTTCATTCTTCTTGGACCCCTAGCCCTTTCATTCTCCCTCAGTCCTTCTCCTTCAAGCCCGTTCCTCTCTCACTCTCAAAAGCATAGTAGTTAGCTTTATTTTTAAATGGTGCACTTAATTTCGGGAGCTTTTGTACTGTAAGAAGACTCTTCCAGAAGGCTCCAAAACAATCAGCAATACTACCTGCTTACACAGCCACCTCATTACCATGGTGACAGCAAGGTCGGGGTTTAGGGGACATGACATCATCTCTTTGCTGTCTGTTTGTGTCAGTGTCACTGTCACTTGAACACCACCCCCCTCCTTTCTGTTCTCTACACAACTTTCCATCTTCATCTTTTCATTTTTTATTCCTCTATTGCATTTCACTGTGGCATGAACAAATGAGCAGAATTCAACATGCATGCGTGTGTGATTCACTCTCATGAGCCTGGGGCAGGGATGTGAATGAGAAGGATACGAGGAGATATTTGAACATTTCATTTGTATTGATTTTCATTGCTGCCAGATTGAACCACAATCAAGTTGGACTGGTTCTGTTCCAATTGTCCCTCACACGGTAAACTGATTTGAATTTGAATGGATGAAACACAACACCAGAATTGCTTCATTTGAAATGTAGCTCTGAATTTCCTGTTTAGTTTTGCCACCTAAGATCGGACCACTTAGACTCAGCTGCAAGACAATATGTGCTGTAATGACTTGATGTTGTTTCTATTGTAAGTGAAACATGGCTTGGTGTTGGCCTTGATAGCACAATTAACACCATCTGCTGTAGTGAGATTTATGGAGATAACAAATACCTTAAAGACTCTTCAGCAATGCATAAAATTAAGTAACTAGGTCTGAGGTGCAGATTCCAGCTCTACCTAATAAGCAACATAAGCAGCTGGTTAGGGCTCTGTGGCCGCCATGGGCCCCACTAACAACTTCAGGGTTATTACTTCACTGTTATGTCATCTAAAACGCGCAAGTTTGGGTGGGAAAACACAACTGGTTATTCTTGTCTCAAACAAGATCAAATGCATCTTGAGTCCAAAAAACAGTGAAGAAAATATATAATGAGAAAAAGCATTACTGTTATGTCATTTGTTTTGACTTTAGTTGGACAACAGTGAGCAGTGGATCTGGAGTCTGTTAAATGAAGCAGGTTCAATTCAGACAGGCAACACTGTGTGGTGAGAAAGACCCCTCAATCGAGAATGCTGAGAAGGTAATTTGTATTTTAAATCGTAACTCATTAGAACCCCACATAAGCATCCAATCATCAGCGATACGCAAATTAGCCCATCATGCATTTAGATAATTTAGACAGACTGTGGTAGTCATTATCATTAGTTAGACTTTAAATTTATAGTATATCAGCAAGCAAGACAGGGGCCCCCAGATTTACTAAAAGATTCCTGATGGTGTATAACAGTTTGCACTGGTATGGGTGGCCAATTTTCAATACCCAACAAGCAATCTTCTACTGAACTTAATTAACATATGTGCAATTTAATAATTTACATTTAACTATTGTGGTATATAAATGCCTGCTTGGGGAGAAAATAATTGAAGAAAAAAGTCAAAGAAAAGTTCAAGAAAGTAAGTAATTAATTATTACATATTTTGACTTTCTGGTTTTAAGCACATTTATTTTTAGCTTGAATTTGATTTCAATGCTAAATGCATTTGAGTTTAGTTCACTGAATGAAACCTAGTCATATGGGAATGGTAAGATTTTGAAGTTGTGGTGAATGCAACATCTTAGCTCTCTGAATGGCATCAAAATCTGTGATATTTCTGCGATAGAAACCACAGCCCTCAAAGTAATGAGTAGCTTTAGTTATGCAGGTACTGAACAGCAGAAACACTTAAAATCAGGGTTTTTATGCAATGCATTGCATTGTTATGCAAAATTAATATGTTGCTTTGCAACGATTGGCCACATTTTCACCTATCAAGAGCTTCAGGCGCCAGCTTCCATAAACATGGCTAATGTAAATTCCTGCTAAAACAGTTGAGATGCTGATTTTAAATTTATTGTTACATTAAGTGGACATAAATCATGTTAAAATGTGCATCATTAGAATGGAGGAAACTTGCATAAATAATAGTTATGAAAACAATTACAGTTATGAAATTAAGGACATTTATTTAATCATTTTATGTCATTACTCAGTTCCAGATGATCACAGAAAAAAATGCAGCAGGGGTTCCATGGACAACAGGAACTTTGCATCAGTGGCACGGAGTGGATAGGGCAAAGCAGCAGAGTCTGAAATGAAACTGGGCTACTGTGTTGGCAAAACCATGCCACATCACTGGATTGACTGTGTGCTTTTGTTTTTTTAAGACCAGAATTTAGAAAAAATCTTCTTTTAAGACAATTTGATGAATGTTGAATGTACCCAAAGTATAAGCAAATATGTATTAAAAACATTGTTTTACTGAATCAATTGGGTTTCAGTACGATTTTTTCAGTACGATTTGGGTTTTTTAATTACTTCCCCACATTAAGAAAAACATGACATGACAGGAATTCACGTTTGATTTTAATCACACATTTGATGACACATTGATTTAAATAAATGTATTAAAATCCTTTGTTTTTCTCAGTCTGTCAAAAAAAAAAAAAAAAAAAAACAAAAGAAAAAATGAAGAAAAGTGCTTAAGAAACAAGATAAAAATCTTACAAAACATTTAAAAGAAAGTATAAGGCACATAAAGTAAAGAATAAAAACATGAAAAGAAATTAAAACAAAGGACTCGTGAAAAAAGTGTTTAACCTGGATTTAAAAATCTCTGTGGGGCATGTCTAAAATCTTCTGGCAGTTTGATCTAGTTGTATGCAGCACAAGGGCTACATGCTGCTTCACTATGTTTAGTTTGGGCTCTAATAACTGATCTAAGACACCTACTCGCTTTATATTCCTTAAACATTCAGCGGTTTAAAGACTAGTAGCACCACTTTATCAAAGTACTCTGGAACAAACTGGATGCCAGTGTAAAGATTTTAGGACTGGAGACATGTGCCCTGTTCTCTTAGTCCTGGTTAAAACTCTAGCAGCAACATTCTAAATAAGCTGCAGATGTTTAATGGTCTTTTTGGGTTAGGACACCATTGCTGTATCCACTCTACTGGACATAAAAGCATGAGAATGAGCTTTTTAAGGTCTTTTCAGGGCACCAAACTCTTGATTCTGGCTATATGTTTAAGATGATGGAATGCTGTTTCAGTGATTGCTTGATATTCAGATTCAGATTCCTTTATTGATCCCAGGGGGAAATTGCAGTTGTTACAGTTGCAGGCATTTATGTAAAAGAATAAACACTTTAATAATTAAAACAATATAGAGTTTGCAGTATGTACACAAGATTTAAGTACTTATGAATACAGTAAAGTGGCGGTGATTGTGATAGTAAATATGAAACATCTGGTATAAACAGTTCAACTATTTAAATTATTTAAATTAAGTTAGTGTCCCTCTGAGTTACTGCACACACAATTGTTGTTAATGCAGATATGAACAGTTTGGTATTGAGTTTTGTGAATACACACTGAGGGAGGAGTTATGGAGTTTGATGGCCACAGGTAAGAATGACTTCCTGTGGTGCTCTGTGGTGCATTTCGGTATGATGAGTCTTGCACCGAATGAGCTCCTGTGTCTCAACACCGTGTCGTAGAGTGGGTGGGAGCCATTGTCCATAATGGCCTGCAGCTTAGACAGCGTCCTCCTCTCCGACACTGCCGTCAGCGAGTCCAGCTCCACACCCACAACATCACCGGCCTTGCGGATCAATTTGTTGAGTCTGTTGGCGTCAGCCACCCTCAGCCCTTGCTGATACATCCAACTTTTGCAGAGTCATCAGAAAACTTCTGAAGGTGGCAAGACTCTGTGCAGTAGCTGAAGTCTGTGGTGTAGAAGGTGAAGAGGAAGGGAGAGAGGACAGTTCCTTGTGGAACTCCAGTGTTGCTGACCACTCTGTCCGACACATAGTGCTGCAGGTGTACATACTGTGGTCTGCCAGTCAAGTAGTCAACAATCCAGGACACAACGGGGGCATCTACTTGCATCACTGTTAGCTTATCACCCAGAAGAGCAGGCCAGATGGTGTTAAATGCACTGGAGAAGTAAAAAAACATGACCCTCACAGAGCTGGCTGGCTTATCCAGGTGAGCATATACACGGTTGAACAGGTAGATGATGGCGTCTTCAACTCCCAGGCAGGGCAGATAGGCAAACTGGAGGGGATCTAGAAAAGGCTGGACTATTGGTCGGAGCTGATCCAAGACGCGCCTCTCCATGGTCTTCACGACATGAAACGTCAGTGCCACTGGCCTGTAGTCCTTGGCGTCACTGGGTTGTGGCATCTTTGGAACAGGAACAATGCAGGATGTCTTCCACATAATGAGGACCCTCTGGAGACTCAGGCTCATGTTGAAGACATGTTGAAGTACTCCACAAAGCTGGGTGGCACAGGTTTTAAGCACCCTGGGTGGAACCCCATCAGGGCCTGCAGCCTTGTTTGTGTGGAGTCTCTTCAGTTGTCTTTTCACCTGGTCAGCCGTGAGACACACTGTAGAGGTGATGGGTGGGGGAGGGATGGAGGTGTGAGATGGGCTGTCACGAGAGGGGGGCAGGCTATCAGGAGGGGGAGGGAGGGTGAGTGGAATGGTCTGCTGAGGACCAGCACCAGAGGAGTCAGGCTGGGTGGGACAGAGCCTGCCTTGTCAAATCTGTTAAAGAACAGATTTAGCTTGTTGGCCCCGTCCACACTGACCTCGACTCCTCCGTTGTTGCTGGACCTGAAGCTGGTGATGGTCCTCATTCCATTCCAGACCTCCCTCATGTTGTTCTGCTGGAGTTTCCTTCACCTTTGTCCTTCGCCTCCTTGACACCTGTCCTCAGTTCCCTCTGGATCGTTCTCACCTCCACTCTGTCTCCAGCTCTGAAGGCCCTTTTCTTCTTGTTGAGGAGAGCCTTAATGTCCATTGTTACCCACGGCTTGTTGTTTGGGTAACATTTTAACAGTCCTGGTTGGGACAGTGGAGTCCACACAGAAGTTAATGTAGTCCGTGATACACTCTGTGAGCCCGTCGACGTCCTCTCTGTGCGGCTCACAGAGCGCAGACCAATCAGTAGCCTCAAAGCAATCCTACAATGCCTCATAAGTCTCCCCAGACCATCTACTCACTGTCCGCTTGGTCACAGGCTGACTCTTCACCAGCGGCACATAACAGGAGCTGTGTACCAAGTTGTGGTCTGACCTACCCAGAGGAGGAAGGGGGGAGCAGCTGTATGCGTCCTTCACATTAGCATACAGCAGGTCCAGTGTTCTTTCCTCTCTGGTGGGACAGTCCACATATTGAATGAAGTGTGGTAGTGCCTTGGCCATAGCGACATGATTAAAGTCACGTGATATGGCAATAAAGGCACTCGGGTGTTGCATTTGGAGACGTGCTGTAGTTGAGTAAATGACGTCACTTGCCGATGTGGGGTTGGCAGAGGGGGGAATGTAGACTGTCACGATAATGGCATGCGAATACTCGCGTGGTAAATAATATGGCCTGAGTCCAACAGCCAACAGCTCAATGTCCAGGCAACAGGTATGTTCCTTGATGGTAATGTGACCAGGGTTACACCAGCGGTTATTGACTAGCACAGGGAGCCCCCTTCCTTTGTGCTTACCGCTCTCGGTCCAGCCCCGGTCGGCCCGAACAGTCTGGAAGCCATTGATGGAAACATGGTCATCCGGGATGTCCTGGTGTAGCCATGTCTCCGAAAAGCACATTAAACTACACTCCTGGTACTCCCTCTGACTCCTGGCTAGTGCTGTTAGCTCATCCATCTTATTCGTCAGCAACCTCACGTTGCCCATGATGAGGGAGGGGAGACGATGAGATATGATGTGGCTGGTGAAGATGAGATCTGGTACATAAAACCACACACGTATCACAAGTAGACCTCAAGGGAAAAAAATAATAAAACGACCTATCTAAGACTGCTTTGTATTTCACTGGCGTTCTAATGACCTCAATAGAGAAGATTTATGCTTTAATTAGTGTGGCTTGTTTTTAACTGTCATTTAATTCAATCAAATAGGGTCTGTGATACTGATCTATGCAATATCCGCATGATGTTATGAAATATAAAACATGCAATAAAGCACAAATTCCACCCGGGTGATGCCTACGGTCATTCATAAGGCGAGGGCCTGCGCAGCTTTTACAGCACGATGGACCCTGGAGAATACACACATGCCTGCTTCTCCTCTTCAATCAAGCACCTCCGTGTCTTGAGTGGCTCAGGATTTGTGTGACCTTTTTGACAAGCGGCCTGTAGTGTGCTAAATGAACGAATGCTAATTAAGCCGGTGGACTTAACAACTCCAGACATGACTGTTGCTGGTGCTGGGTGGGTGAGCGGGAGCCTGATCCAGAACACAAGACTGCTTCGTTGATTTAACCATTTTGTGATGATGATATGGTGGTAGGCATCACCCTCAAGCCCCAGCATTCTCACAGTCTGTCCCACCACTCTAGTGCTTCCATTGACTCATACATGAAAGAAAGACGGATAATGAAAAAGGGCAAATAGCACTAGTCTAATATATACATATACACTAGTCTATCTGTAGAAATTATATTAATTATCTTACAGTATGAGGCTTAATATGACTGGTCTTACTAGGTTTTTATGATTATATAGATTAGCTAGCTAATGCTCGCTACCATTAACATTATCCATCATAGAGTTAGCAAATTTGGCAACTGTTATCATCATCATTAACCGCTTGTTCTAGATAGGTTTGTGGGTACAGTTGAGAGAACAGAGAATCCCAGATGACCCTGTCCCCGACAACTTCCTCCAGCTCATTCCCGGGCACCCCAAGCGGGTCCTAGGACAACCCCCAGGGTCTTGTCCTGGTAGGCCGTGCCTGGTACACCCCCCACCGGGAGGCATCCAGGGGGCATCCGGATCAGATGCCTGAACCACCTCAGCTAGCTTCTCTCCATGCGGAGGAGTAGCGGCTCTACTCTGAGCTCCTCCCAGATGACTGAGCACCTCACCCTATCAAAAAGAGTGTAGCCCGCAACCCTGCGAAGAAAGCTAATTTCCGCCGCTTGTATTCCCAGTCTCTTTCTTTCGGTCATTACCCACAGCTCATGACCATAGGTGAGGGTCAGGATGTAGACCAACTGGTAAACAGAGAGCTTTGCCTTATGGCTCAGCTCCTTCTTCACCATTACAGTCCGGTACCATGACCTCATTACTGCTGCCGCCCATCTTAGCCTGTGGCCTATCTCTTGATCCCTCTTCCCATCACTCATGAACAAGACCCAAAGATGCTTAAACTCCTCCACCTGGGGCAAGTCCTTTCTCCTTATCTGGAGTGGGCATGTCATCCTTTACCAGGCTAAGAACATAGACTCGAGGTGCTGATCCACATACAAACCGCTTCACACTCATCTGCAAATCGCTCCAGTGAGAGCTGGAGACATCCATGTGATCCAGCCAAAAAAACATCATCTGCAAATAGCACAGACATGACCCTCTGGCCTCTACACATAATGTCCTCCTGACCCTGGCTACGCCCTGACACTCTGTCCATGAATATCACGAACAGACGTGGAGACAGGGCATAACCCTGGTGGAGTCCAACACTAACATTGAAAGAGTCTGACTTAATGGCGAGTATACGAACACAGCTCTCACTCTGGGAGTACAGAGATTGAATGGCCCGGAGTAGTAGCCCTGGCACCCCATACTCCTGGAGGACCTCCCACAAGATATCTCTGGTCTGCCAGTCCAAGGGTACTGTTTCTGAGGTACATGCAATATTGCAGAGACGTGTTAGCCACAACAGCCCCACAATATCCAGAGCCTTAAGCATCTCCAGATGAATCCCATTCACCCGAAGTGCCTTGCCACTGAGGAGCTTGCCAACTACCTCAGTGACCTCCACCAGGGAAATGGAGCTTGACACTCCAGAAGCCTCTGGCCCTGACTCCCATGAGCGAAGCATGTCTCCTGGATTAAGGAGTTCGTCGTGTGCTCCTTCCGCCGACCAAAAATATCCCCATTTGAAGTCAGAGTTTCTCCACCCTTGTCGAATACAGCTTGGGCGCAGCCACCCCAACCACTCCTGAGTTGTCAGACAGTTGTCCAGAACCACTTTGAGGGCAATTGAAAATCTTTTTCCATGGCTTCACCAAACTCCTCCCACGCCCTGGATTTTGCTTCTGCCACCGTTTTTGCCTATCGGCACCTATCTGCTGAGTCGGGAGTCCTTTGGGCCATCCAGTCCCTAAAGGCCTCTTTCTTCGACTTGATGGGCTCCCTCACCACCCGTGTCGACCAGGGGGTTCCTGGGTTACCGCTCTGACAGGCACCCACAAGCTTTTGGCCACAGCTACATCTGGCAGCTTCTGCAATGGAAGATTTGAACAGGTTCCATTCAGACTCCATGTCCCCTACCTACTCTGGGACATGAGAAAAGCTCTTCCAGAGGTGGGAGTTGAAATCATTCTGAACAAGGGCCTCGGAGAGTCATTCCCAGCACACCCTCACTATTCGCTTGGGCCTACTGGGTCTGACCATTAGTCTTCCCTGCCATCTGATCCAACTCACCACCAGATGGTGATCAGTTGACAGCTCAGCACTTCTCTTCACCCGAGCGTCCAGAACATATGGTCCCAAGTCAGATGAAATGACAACAAAGTTGATCATTGACCTTTGACCTAAGGAGCTCTGGTACCATGTACACTTATGAACGTCCTTGTGTTCGAACTTGGTGTTTGTTATGGACAATCCATGCCTGGCACAGAAGTCTAATAACAATTCACCATTCGGGTTTAGATCTGGCAGGCCGTTCTTTCCAGTCACGCCTTTACAGGTCTTCCAGACTTTACCAACGTAGGCAGTAAGACTATGGAGTCTGTAGGCAGGACCCTTTCCAGAACCCCATCCACTCGCTCAAAGAAGGCTGAATACTCTGACCTGTTGTTTGGTGCATAAGCACAGAAAACAGTCAGAGCTTTCCTCTCTGCAATTTTAATTTGCATTGAGGTGACCCTCTCATCTACTGGGACAAACTCCAACTGCATGGCCGCCAGCCGGGGATTCGTGAGTATCCTCACACCCTCCCGACGCCTCTCACCCTGTGTAACCCCTGAGTAGGAGAGGGACCAAATCCTATCCAGGAGTTTGGTTCCAGAGCCGACACTGTGGGTGGAGGTGAGCCCAAATATATCTAGTTGGTACCTCTCAAACTCCTGCACAAGCTCTGGCTCCTTCTCCCCCAGTGACGTTACAATCCACATACCAATAGCCAGTTTCTGCTATTCTGCTGATATCTGAAAGCTGACCTGAAGGCTTTAGGTCACACTTACTCTAAGTAGCATGAGGACATATGCAAAGGTTTGGGTACTCCCGAAGTAATTATAGGTTTTGTTGATGTTTAAAAAATAACGAACACATCCTCTTCAGCACATTTTATAGAACAATTACTGTTTATTTGCGAATTTAACATATGGGGAATAAAGTAATAATATAATGAATAAAATGTGGCCTGTGCAAAAGCTATATTAATTCATATTTTATTAATTAATTATATTAATGTTTGTTTTTACAATATGTTAAACTCAGCAAATAAATTGAAACTTTGAATTAAAATATGCAGACAAATGCTGTATTTTGATTTGTTCCCTTTAGGTGAAATGAAAACTTATTTTCACAATTTGACTGAAAATTCAAACTTACAAATGTGGTGGGAAAAAAGTACTAGTGATACAACCCTGTTTCCAAAAAAGTTGGTACGCTGTGCAAAATGTAAATACAAACAAAAGACAATAATGTGCAAATCATTTAAACCCTACATTTATTTAAAATAGTACAAAGACAACATATCAAATGTCATGATTGAGAAATTTTTTTGCTAATATATGCCCATTTTAAGGCAGAACATTTAAAAAAATGATGGGAAGGGCATGTTTACCACTGTGTTTCGTCATCTTAACAACACACTGTGAGTGAACTAAACTGAGGAGTAAGTGAAGTAAGTTATGGTTTCCGGACAACCAAATGCAAAGATAATCACAAAACATCCTTTTTCATATCCTGTTTAGGGTGATGAAATTAGCACCCCTCCCGATTACCTTGTTACATACCTTAGTCCCTATTATGTCATGATTCAGCACTTTTATTGACAACATGATTCAGCACTTTGAGATCCCCTACTTCCAATTGTGCATGACTTTTTAAAAAAATTATTATTATTATTATTATTATATAACTTACTTGTTTTTGGCTGTAACAAGTGTTTTCCAAGGCCCTTTAACTCTTGCTTTATTAACGGCCTCCAAAAACTCGGGTTCTGCAGGTTCTTATCAGCTTACTTAACTCTTTTGATGGTCAGGTCGTCCTTGTCGTCAATGCTTCTAAAGTTTCAGGGACTCTCCTATGTAAAAACTCCCTAACATGCACAAATCAAGGTCTATCCCTCTTGAGAGAATGAGTATGCTTTTATTAATCAGCTTTATCTGTGTGATTATAATTCTTTTAATGCTTAAAGTAGTAATTTTGGGGAAACCTTTATTCAAACTCCTCAGTTTCCAAAAAGAATTAATGATTAAAAATTAAAAATTAAAATAAAAAATTTAGATATTTTTTGGTCCACATGGCACTTTGCCTCATTCCAACTTAAATAGGCTCAGGCCCAGAGAAAGCAGTGGATCCTGTTTATATATGGTTTCTTCTTTGAATTTGAACTTCAATTTAACCTGCATTTATGGATACATCAATGAACTGTCTTCACAGACCTTGGTTTGCTGAAGTGATCCTGAGCCAAAGCAATGATTTCCATGATAAAATCGTGTCTGTTTTTAATGCAGTGTTGATTGAGGGTTCAAAGATCATGGCCAGGCAGTATTGGTTTCTGGCCTTGTCCTATGCATCCAAAGATTTCTGTGAATTATCTGAAGCTTTTATAGTGATATTATGTATTGTAGATGATGAAATCCCCAATTTCTTAGTTTTTTTATGTTGAGAAAATTATTCTTAAATTGTTGCACTATTTGATCGTGCAGTTTTTCCACAGTGTGGTGACCCCTCCTCATCTTCACTTCTGAAAGACTCAGCCTCTCTGGGATGCTCTGTTTATTCCAATCATGTTACTGATCTGTTGCCATAACCAAGGTTAGGATAGCTACTGAAAAATTTGTAGTTAGTTACTTTGTAGCTAGCTACAATTTGCTACTTTTCCAGAAAAGGTGGAAAAGTAGTGGCTACTTTTCAGCTACTTTTTGAAAAGTAGTGTGCTACTTTTTTGCTATTTTGAAAGTGCAATTGTCAGAATGTTGTTTGTGAATCTCCACCTGACACACCAAACAAGCCCAGCTGGTAGTGTGAACAACACACTATGTTTAATCCTGTGCCAAAAAGAAACAAACAATTTAAAAGTTGAAAATATACAAAAAGATCACCAAAAAGTGTAACCAACAATCAAACGTACACAACCAAAGGCGTGATATCCAACAAAAATGAAGACTAAAGGCAAAGAATATAAACCAGAGAATTTTGTGCAAAGTGTTGTCTACTGTTGAAATGAAACTGCTCCAATTTAAACATTTCAGCAAGATACACCAATTAGGCATAACCTCCTTATTTCTACACTCATTGTCCATTTTATCAGCTCTACTTACGATATAGGTGCACTGTGTAGTTCTACAATTACATATTGTAGTCCACCTGTTTCTCTGCATACTTTGTTAGCCAGTTTTACCCTATTCTTCAGTGGTCAACACCCTCATGGACCCTCAGGGCATGTACTATTTGGTGGATTATTCTCAGCACTGCAGTAACACTGACGTGGTGGTGGTGTGTTAGTGGGTGTTGCCCTGGTCTGAGTGGACCAGCAGTGCTGCTGGAATTTTTAAACACCTCAGTGTCACTGCAGGACTGAGAATAGTCCACCAACCAAAAATATCCAGCTGACAGTGTCCTGTGACCACTGATGAAGGACTAGAGGATGATTAGCTCATACTGTACAGCAATAGATGTCATCTCTCTTTTTACATCTACAGGGTGAACCGACAACACAGGTGCGTCTAATAGAGTGAACAGTGAGTGGACACAGTGTTTAAAAATGAGTGTATAAACAAGGAGGTGGTCATAATGTTATATCTGATCTGTGTATGTACAGACATGGACATTCAGAGTCTTTATTAAAGTTCAGCAACACTGGAGCAGAGCTGCTGCAGCTCCACAGAAGAGCTAGATTTTTGGAGTTAACGCATAACTACTAATCCACTAAACTTTAATGCTGAAACTGACACACAGCAACGCAGAGAATGAAATTAATCAATAATTTGGAGATGAATGGACCTTTGAATTTACATTTATAAATCACTGGTTTCCTGATACGCTTAATCTGCAGCAACTCGCGAAAATGAAGTCAGCTTCCCTTTCTACTGTTTCTCATTAGAATTTTCCCACTCCACATTAAATGGTGCAGCAGTACAATCTGGTGCCTCAGGCACCATTTAAGGTGGAACGGGACAAATCGAACGAGAAGCTGGAGGATGAGAAGTGACTTCAACCTCGTAAAAGTCAAACATTGAGAGACATTTTACAAGAAACTCGCGCAGAAGTTTCCCGAGATGCGAGAAAAGCTGCTAAAATGTTGAGAAAATGTTATGGCTCCCAAGGTGGTTTCATTATTGCTGAAAGGACAAAACGGCTCTGAGCCTGCTAGTAAGGGGTGATCACTGTGTGGGGCGTGCGTGCCTGTTTACTCAAGCTGTCCGTGGCTCAGTCGGGATTGCACCATCGCCACCAGTCCAGTGAACGACCGTGCTCTGTGGTTCATTTTTCTTGGATTGACTGAAGTCTGTAGCAAAATTTTCACTATAGCTGCACAAAAATTTGTAGGCACTACAGTTACATTTCATAAAACTGTAGCAGCTACAGCCACTAGCTACTAAAATAGTAGCGCACTTCTTCGCTACTCCCTCATTCCTGCTTTTAACACAATTAGTTGTGAGATTTTTTAAAAACATGTTGCAGCCATTAAATTGAAAATGAGCATATAATTTTCAAAAAACTATCAAATTTCTCGGTTTCAACATTCGATATGTTGTTGTAGTATTTTTCAATCAATATACGATTTGCACATAATTGCATTCTATTTTTATTTACATTTGCACAACATTTGAGTTCAGTATGCTTTTTATGTTGTCACTGGGAAAAGGGTTTGGCAGTATTACTGTCTGGCAGGTCACTGGGGTTTTGGTGTATTTGAATAGTCCTTGTCAACTGGTAAAATTGGAAAATGTCATAAATCATAATCACCTGTTGACTGCACTTGGGTATATTGACAACTATGCATACATTGGGCAAATCTAGGGATGCACATTTGGTCAGACCAGTGGGGGACTAACTAATGTCAGGAGTTGAGAAAAATACACCTGCAGTTAACATTGGAAAAGTTTGTTCCATTTTTTATATCGCTAAAATACACTGAAACACAATAGATCCTGTCTGATCTCCATGTTTATGGCCTCTCAATTACCCTGAAAAAATACTATTATTATACACAACAGCTTCCAAACCTGAAGAGTATGATACTGCTGACTATAACAAACTGAAACACATTTTTGTGTGTTTTTACTTTCATTGGGAATATAAAAATTCCAAAGCTGTCTCCCATTTCTAAATGAAGATATAACCTGAGAAAAAGGCAATAATTGGCCTGAAATACGCTCTCATATGTGAATGATCTGCTTCAAGGAGATTCAAATACAAACCAACACTCCAAATGTGAATGTTTTAAAGATAGTAATCATGTAAGTTGCAAGAAGTAAAAGGTTGTGGGGGTTAGCTGTCAGGATAGTGGAGCACTGCTGCCCACAGCTAGAGACTATCAGTGGTGGTACAGCATCTTCATGCACTCAGCCTCTCTGGTTTAGATCAGTAATAACACTGATGTGGGGTTTTATGGAAAAGTTATTCTCAAAAATATGTCATCAATAATGTAGGCCATGTACCTTTTGTGACAATCATCCCCAAATTTATCTTCAAAAAGTAGGACACACTCATTCCACCCCTCTTTACCAAATCCCCTTTCCTTTATTTTGCACCATAGTGTGTATCCACTGGGATGGAACAGTGTCAGAGTGGTCTACTGTGTTCAGTTGTCTCAGCTGATGATCCATTACATATCATAGTTTCAGGTAACAGAGACATTTTGAGGGGGGGGCACAAGCTCAGTGGGGTTAAATGGACAACATAAACATGAATTAATCTTAATTGTTTTTTCTGTACATTGACACATCTCAAGAGAAACACAGTAATTTTGTTTCAGATTAAATCAAATGTAATGTCAAGAGGTTTTCAAAGAAGGCAAAGCAGAAATGTGTTTATCTGTGCATGGATTTGAACCACGGTTGGCTGCATCTGATTACTACATTATTGTGTTTTATAATTCATTATAGAACTTTTTTTAAGAGTTCCATATAGTCATGTACAAATAATTTTTTTTCAACGTTGGAAACTTGGTGTAAGTTATTAACAGCTCTTATTGCTCATATCATATTTGACTGTTGTTCAAAATAACTACATTGTGGAATGTGTTGCTTTCTTAACAAGATTATTGGTGGGATTTCCAGTGCTGTGGTGATGCCAGACAGGTTGAAGTTACTAGAGAAATCAAGTCGGTACTGCACTTGAGGGGGCTCTCAAGAGTGATGAATCTCAAGAACTCATGGACTGAGAGCAATGAATCTTCCTGAAGACAAGCCAAGCTCTTTCCTGGGCTGAGACCTAGCCTCATCTCGCTGAAGAATAGTGGAAATCATATAAAATACAGCTATTTTACACATCAAGCATGATATAGTACAGCCTGAGGCATAAGTGGCAGGGGCTTAAGCCTTCCCAGGGTATACATGCCTGTCAGGTAACGTGGCAGTCAGTGAGTTTATAAGGTTATCCCAGCTACCGGATGTCAGCTGGCCAAGTTTATCACTTGTATTTACAAGTGTTCAAGTTCAGCAAATGCTAAAATTCACCATTTTTTGACTACCCAAACACACAGTCCATTAAAGCGTGGTGTGGGGTCAGTTCTGCTGGTGTGGTCTGGAAGGCCGCTGGTTTGCTTTCGTTACATCTGTGCAGTAGGCCCCTTTGATCAGCATGATACTGGTGTGAAAGCAGGTTGACGAGCTGGGCAAAGCAACATGGCCAGGCTTTAATAAATAGCCTGATATATTAGATTGTGGACCTGGGAGAGCGGGAGATATGCCAAGATGAGGAGATGAAAGAGAGAGGAAACGTCGCTGTGTCACACACTGACACTGACAAGTGCACGTGTGTAAACGTGCACACACACAAACAGATACACCGAAGTCAACCGTGCCAGAGGGACAGAGATAAAGATCCCTCAGCCAAGCAAGGAACGAGGAAAATTGGAGGAAGGAGAGAGGGGCAGCAACATGGGGGATGATGGAGGGATGCAGAGAAAAAGAAAGGGAGGGGAGAAATTAGATGTATTGCATCAGAGCTGGAGAGATTTTTAACAAGGGGAAACAGAGAGAGAGAGCGCTCGCCTGGGGGAAAGCCCCCTACCAGCTCAGTGACCGCAGAGAGAGAGAGAGAGAGAGAAGCAAGAGAAGGAAAGAGATAAGGAGGTCAGAGACAAAGAGAAAGAGAGAGACAGACAGAGAGAAAGAAGGAGAGACAGAGAAGGCAGAGATAAAGAGAGATAGAGAGTGGATGAGAGAGATTGATATATAGAGAGAAGTAGATAAAATGGGGAGAGAGAGAACTGAAGGAAGGCATGGAAGATAACGGGAGAGCCTTAGAGTGACAGAGAAAGAGAGAGAAATGGAGAGAGACAGAGAAAGATAGACCTAATAGATAGTGAGATAAATACATAAAGAGAGACACAGAGAGAGAAATATAGATAAAGAGAGAGATCGATGAATAAAAAACAGAGGCTTATATATATGTATGTATGTGTGTATATATATATATATATATGTATATATATATATATACAGTGCATCCGGAAAGTATTCACAGCGCTTCACTTTTTCCACATTTTGTTATGTTACAGCCTTATTCCAAATTGAATTAAATTAATCTTTTTCCTCTAAATTCTACACAAAATACCCCATTGTGACCATGTGAAAAACGTTTTCTCGAGAGTTTTGAAAATTTATTAAAATTAAAAAACAAAGAAATCATATTTACATAAGTATTCACAGCCTTTGCTTAATACTTTGTAGAACCACCTTTGGCAGCAACTACAGCCTCAAGTCTTTTTGAATATGATGCCACAAGCTTGGCACACCTATCTTTAGGCAGTTTTGCCCATTCTTCTTTGCAGTACCTCTGAAGCTCCATCAGGTTGGATGGGAGACGTCTGTGCACAGCCATTTTCAGATCTCTCCAGAGATGTTCAATCGGATTCAAGTCTGGGCTCTGGCTGGGCCACTCCAGGACATTCACAGAGTGGTCCTGAAGCCACTGCTTTGAGATCTTGGCTGTGTGCTTCGGATCGTTGTCCTGCTGAAAAATGAACCGTCGCCCCAGTCTGAGGTCAAGAGCGCTCTGGAGCAGGTTTTTATCCAGGATGTCTCTGTACATTGCGGCATTCATCTTTCCCTCTATCCTGACTAGTCTGCCAGTTCCTGCTGCTGAGAAACATCCCCATAGCATGATGCTGCCACCACCATGCTTGACTGTAGGGATGGTATTGGCCTCGTGATGAGCAGTGCCTGGTTTCCTCCAAACATGACGCCTGGCATTCACACCAAAGAGTTCAATCTTTGTCTCATCAGACCAGAGAATTTTGTTTCTCATGGTCTGAGAGTCCTTCAGGTGCCTTTTTGCAAATTCCAGACGGGCTGCCTTGTGCCTTTTACTAAGGAGTGGCTTTCGCCTGGCCACTCTGCCATACAGGCCTGATTGGTGGATTGCTGCAGAGATGGTTGTCCTTCTGCAAGGTTCTCCTCTCTCCACGGAGGAACGCTGGAGCTCTGACAGAGTGATCATTGGGTTCTTGGTCACCTCCCTGACCAAGGCCCTTCTCCCCCGATCGCTCAATTTAGACGGCCGGCCAGCTCTAGGAAGAGTCCTGGTGGTTCCGAACTTCTTCCATTTACGAATGATGGAGGCCACTGTGCTCATTGGGACCTTCAACGCAGCAGTAATTTTTCTGTATCCTTCCCCAGATTTGTGCCTCGAGACAATTTTGTCTCGGAGGTCTACAGACAATTCCTTTGACTTCATGCTTGGTGTTTGCGCTCTGACATGCAGTCAACTGTGGGACCTTATATAGACAGGTGTGTGCCTTTCCAAATCATGTCCAATCAACCACAGGTGGACTCCATTTAAGCTGTAGAAACATCTCAAGGATGATCAGTGGAAACAGGATGCACCTGAGCTCAATTTTGAGCTTCATGGCAAAGGCTGTGAATACTTATGTAAATATGATTTCTTTGTTTTTTAATTTTAATACATTTTCAAAACTCTCGAGAAAACTTTTTTCACATGGTCACAATGGGGTATTTTGTGTAGAATTTTGAGGAAAAAGATTAATATAATTAAATTTGGAATAAGGCTGTAACAAAACAAAATGTGGAAAAAGTGAAGCGCTGTGAATACTTTCCGGATGCACTGTATATATATATATATATATATATATATATATATATATATATAGAGAGAGAGAGAGAGAGAGAGAGAGAGAGAGAGAGAGAGAGAGAAAGGGAGGAGGGGAGGAGAGGGTCAGGAGTTGATAGGTTACAGCCCTCTTGAGAAAAAAGACATTTTGTGTGTGTATGTGGACTGAATGTGTGTTTGAGAGCATCCAGTTGTGTGTCTTCACACATGTATCATTAGGCATCATTAGAGTAAATTATATGGAGAGAGAGAGAGACAGATGCTGTCGCTGGCACAGTACAATTCAC
Organism: Pygocentrus nattereri; assembly: GCF_015220715.1. NCBI lineage: Eukaryota > Metazoa > Chordata > Actinopteri > Characiformes > Serrasalmidae > Pygocentrus > Pygocentrus nattereri. Next base: position 11,949,181 of record NC_051224.1, on the reverse strand, counting down.
TGCACACACACACACACACACACACACACACATAGATAGAAGACTCTTATAATACACTCATGAGGAGAGACAGAGAGAAACCAGAAAGAATCTTAATCCAGATCACACACACACACACACACACACACACACACACACACACACACACACACACACACACACACACACACATTGAAGCAGCCCTGCTCATTAATGTTGACACAAAAGATTAATACAAGCACACCAGAAGGATATTGGAATTTTCCAAATAAATTAAACTGCACAGAAAAATAAAGATTGCGAGACAGAAAAAGACAGAACAAGGAGGACGAGCCCCCAAGAGAGAGGGAATTAGTGGCAGGAACAGAAGTGAAATTCTGCCAAAGCGCACACACACACACACACACACACACACACACACACACACACACACACACACACACACACACACACACACACACACACACACACACAGAGCTTTCTCTGGTGCAGCGCATTTTAACTTCTTTTCCCACTCCCTCGCTTTTTCCACGTCCATCTCCTCTCAACCTTTCATTACTGTCCATCTCTCCTCTATTTACAGTCCTATACATTACTTACCACCTGCTAAATACTGATGCTCCTCTCCCCCACTCTTTCTATCGCTCCGTCTCTCCCCCTCGTCCTCCTCCTCCCTTCACTCTTTTTCTCTCTCTCTCTCTCTCGCTCTCCCTCACTCTCATTCTCTCGCACCACCTGTTAGTGCACACCCGTATGCTTTGGAATCCACTTGTTTATGAGGGACTTTTTTCACACTCCTGCAATCAGAGGTAAGTGAAGGAATTCTTCCAATTAGTTCTTCCCTTCAGAACTTCCTGGGTTTCCCCTCTTCATGAAGTGTGATTCCTCTGCCTTTTCTCAAATTTACTTATTTTCCTTTATTGCTCCGTTTGCTCTCTCTCTCTCTCTCTCTCTCTCTCTCTCTCTCTCTCTCTCTCTCTCTCCCTCCCTCTCTCTCTCTCTCTCTCTCTCTCTCTTATTTTTGTTACTTAGCATCTGGAATGTTAACCATTCCTTACCTGGATTGTTGAGTACTCAAAACCCAGCAGCTGTATTCCAGTAGAGTTATAGCTCTTTCCTATATCTCTCTCTCTTGTCTATGTGTGTGTGTGTGTGTGTGTGTGTGTGTGTGTGTGTATGTATATATATATATATGTATATATTAGTTTCTCTCTCTCTCTTCTCTCTCTCCCCACCCTGTATTCCCTCGCGTTAAGTATTAATGTATCCATGTGTGCATGGTGTTAACCTTTTCTCTCTTCCGGTCTCTCTCTTTCACCATTCTCTTTATCTATCTTTCTCTCTCTCTCTCTCTATTTGTATCACTTTCTTGCATGCTCTCTCCTATATCGTAACTTTTTGACTAACTAAAAATTCTTCATACTTAGTTCTGAGTGTGGCTGTTAAGCTATGTTAAATTGCATTATGGTAATGTAAGGATACATTGAAGTCTGAGCCTTTCACTGAAGTGAACCTCTATCACACTTTCTCTATTACCCTCTCTAGCCCTCTCTTTCTCTCTCTCTCTCTCGTTCTCTTTCTTTTCTCTCTCTCTCTCTCTCTTTCTCTCTCTCTCTCTCTCTCTCTCTCTCTCTCTTACTCTCTCTCTCCTACTCTGGCTAAGCAACCCAGTGACTGTGAGATCAGTTTGTGATCTGATTCGGTTGAGCTGTTTGTGCCTGATAGAGAGAGACAGGTAAAAGTGACAGTAAAAAAGATGAGAAAGATGAAAGAGAGAGCGAGTGGTGTTGGGTGTAAATGAGTGCGAGACAGACAGAGAGAGATGGAGAATGAAAGTGAATAAGCTACATTGTTTTTGAAGTGCCATGCCAAGCAGGCAGATGAGAGGGAGAAGCTTCATTAGATCTACAAACATGAGCAGGTATGATCTGCAGGCAACAGGAGAGCGAGATTAAAGAAGCTCCCGGAGAAATGGAGAGAGGAACAGAAAGGAGGGAGAAGTGAAGCGCAGGAACGAGAGCTGCACTGACAGGATGACTGTGATCCCACTGTGATAAACTAACGCATTTCAACCAAAGGCACTTACTACACATGCAACTGATGAACTGATACTAGGTTTTTAGCCTTTTATCAGCCACACCTTGCACTTATCCTGAGAGACCTGTGTTGATGACTGAGTTTTTAACCTTAATGCTACATATCAGTGCTAATCCCACATTGACATTTGCTGGAAAGAAGCACAGGTTTGAGACAGATCTAATCAAACTCTGCCTTTGCTGGAGGCAATCTCGATTATGATCTGTCACGACCCCTGCAAAGCCCTCTGTACAGTTTTATTGTGGAACTGAAGGGGGTGAATGCACACCAGAAAGAAAAATACAGCAAAGCGAACCTCATCACTGTGATTATGTAAAAAGTGTAACTGCAGAAAAATGTAACAGAAATATGGTCTGGTACTTTTGAAGCAGCAAAAGACTTAACTCATCTGACATGGCATCAGCACAAACTAGAGGAATGGCTTAAGCAGCACTATGTAACTGTGTGAGCATTTGGAGACCTCTCTGGTGGAAATGTGTAATTGCACACAACATACTCTATTGTCATTTCTGCTTTGGACGAGTGGATGAATCTGATGACTGTGAGCGAGTTGAGTTTTCAAAGAGCCAAAGCTCAATGCAGGATGCTTCTTCTGAGGATTTAAGTGAATTTCCTACTGCTGTCCTCATATCTATCTATATAATGTTGATTTTGTATTTGAGACCTAAGCATTAAGCCAGACATTCTTTTTGAGTCTGTGCATATAATGTTAATACGTAAAGATGTATGATGTGGTTTGAAAAACTCCTGCGACATCTATCCTGACACCTCTCAGGTCTACATGACTCCTCATGTGTAGCCTATTGGTGACACAAATGGGACAGTCCTAAAAAGGCTGCATGGTGAAGTCACCAGAAAGGTCCCACCTCTTGTGATTGTGGTGCAAAACTTGTGAGGGAACTGGTGAGAGAAAATAGAGTTTTCTGTATTATGCTTGTTGCTTTTTCATTTCTTCACAGACATGGAGATGTTCTTATGTAGTACGATAAAGGGTGGCACTAGTCCCCACAGAAATGTGGTTGGCTATCACAAGTGCCCCTGCACTAAAGCTGGTAGTTGATTGGTTATGTTGTCAATACTGGCTAGGGTCATGCATTTTATTCTAAAGGCAATTCCTTGTTTAGATTGTCTACACATGTTTAGCTTTAAATGACATGACTTTTAATTATACCAGAAGCAGCGTTTTTCACTGAAAAGTGGGAAATTTCTATATTGACGTGCTTCTCTGAATAAAAAGTGTTTTGAGAGCGTTTTTATGGCACGATGTTTGTGAAAACAGTAAAAACAGACTTGCATGGTGCACAGCCAGAATTAAAGGCTACACTCACTACAATGAGTCTTTGTTGTTTAAGTAAATAAATATCCCCTCTAAATAAAAAAGTAAGTACAGTATATTTCCTATAGCTTTGTGCTGGAGGCTCCTACAGCCAAGGAGCCAATTTATTTAGTCTTAAATGCAGTTATATGTATAAATGATCTTTCCTATTAATACTATAAATATTGACAGTTTTGCACCAGTTGGTATGACAAAAATTAAAATTTTGAAGCACAACATAGGCACTAACTGGAAAATGTTCAAATCCTGTTCCATCTTTATTAACCTTTATTCAAGCCTTTTCTTTAAAGCAATTACTAGAATATAAACAATATATTCTTGCATGTTCCCCTATAGACATACCACTTTGTTTCATGTAGGTCTGTTTTTACTGTAGCACTGTTTTGACAAGGGCCTGCTGCATAGCATTTTAGCCCACAACTCTGCAGATTTTGCATTTACTTTCACTGAACACACAAACTCACAGAGCTGTGGCCCAGAAGAAACATAGTTTCCATCCCTCAAGCACATGTTTGATTCCAAGTGATATCTAAGACAGCATAATAGGCCTTCTTCTCCCATATCACTGTCTGTTAGCTGATGTACCAAAAATGACTGTTAGCATTCACAATCAATTGCCCTCAGATATCCAGTGATGTTGTGTTAGCAACACTTTGAAAGATGCTGACTTGCTTCATCTGACTTAAAAGAGATATCCTATCTTGTATTTAGCGTGTGATGGGGAAAACCTAGCAAGTGGGTAGAATTGACCTTGACTAAACTGGGGAGGAAATTTGAGTGAAAATGCAATAAATCTAAAATAAAGGCCTTGATTTTTCATCATGTTTAGTTATAAAACCTGCCTGTCTGTCAGAGGGCCTGTCATTAGCCTAGCTAATGTTTTGGTTGTTCAGAATGTCCCTACTAATTTTCTGGGCTTTAGGTTGCAAGGTACAACATCTCATATGACTGCTGATGGTATAGTTACAAGTTGCTGCTAATCCAGCACCTTGAAAAACAGCAAAGAATGTAAGGTGTTGATTTTGCTCTTTAAAGCACTAGATAAAAATTGACCTGTATTTGCAACTTGTTCCCCAGAATTCCACCACAGTGTCAATGTCAGGATGATGTAGCTGCCTGGAAATTATGGATGTGATTATTGGCTTCATCAGTTTCAGTGCTCCACCGTCTGGAGGCTGTGCTACTGGCAGTCCGAATCACACAGGCATTCTGGCTGCTGTCTGATACCGCCAGTTTCTCATGTAGTGCCAACAGTCATAATGAACAGTGCTGACCACCTACTGTCACCAACACTCTGTCTCTCTCTCTCTAGCTCTCTTCCCCTCTGGCACTTTTTCTCTCTATTGCCCCTTCAATATCCTCTTCAGCTCTTGCTGTGATCCACTTTCAGCCACACTGACACTCATTCAATTAGCATCCACGCACAAACACACGCACATACACAGATTGACACACACATACATATACGCATTCTGAGCTGGCTTCATAGAGCCAGCAGCCAGAGAGCGGTGCTGACAGCTACCAGCCCAAACAGCAGACAGATTACTGCAGTCAGCCTACACACATGCTGCCACAGTCGACTGCAGTGGGAACAGGTTCACTCCGACTATTGTAACAGTGCAAGACTTAACCACTGCAGCGTAACACCTAGTCTGTTTTCAAGGGCACAGAGTCAGTCACTGAACCAGTCATGTTAGAGATGATAGAGGACCTGCTTTACAGTGAAAGGGTTTTTCCAATATTTTCCAATACATGATTTGTTCATGATTTGTTCTGTTGAAAACAGACTCAAAAAGATTGCATATAACAGATATTAATTTCATTTAAGATGAAATGTTTTATTTAGTCTAAGTCTAATGATTGTAGAATTGCAAGTGCCTTGGGCTGTGTACCTTGTTTTTATGAACAAACAGGCATTCTGACCTGGTAGAGGTATCTGATGCTGGGTTTTTTGCTTGAACCAAAAAAATGAAGCTCAAACCATGCTGTACAGTACAGTACAATACAGTATTGAACAAAAGTCAGACACCACCCTTTGTTTAATTTACAATCAAAACCTGCATCAAGTACAACTCATCAATTTTCAGTATTTATTGTGTGCACACTTTGCCTTTTTTACAGCTTCCACTCTTGTAGGAGAACTGCTTTCAGTTTCCCGAAGAAATCTGAAGGATATTTTTCCACAGCTCCAGTTCAGTTGTCTTCTCACAGTATGGACAGAAACACCTGTGGATTTTTTCAGACCTGAAGTATGAGTGGAGATTGATCTTTTAAGGATAAAAGCTTTGACTGCTATTTATCTGATGGTGATAGTTTTGGTCTACCAGGCCTTGGTTGTTAGATGTCCCATTTTATCCGTATCTTTTAGCAAATTAAGTATCTTATAGCTAAAGTCCTCAGAAATGTGGCCTGAAAAAAGAATCTGTACTTTATGGCTGTTTGACAGGAAATTGAATAAAGAATTTGTGGTCTCTGACTTTTGCCCAGCACTGTTAATAATCACCCCTCCATGATGTTCATATTCATTTTAAGAAAAGTTTTATTTGTATTTATTTTTTTTTACAGAATGACCACTGTTTGTAGTGCCCAGTTGTTGGGAATTTCCAAAATATCAGTAAGATTTGTCCATTCAATTGACAGGACAAAGCGTTAAGCCCACTGTTAGCCTCAGTGAATGTGCTTTCTCTCACAGCTCAGTTAGCTGAAGGAGTGGTGTACCATCTCTTTAAAGAATCATGACAGTGCAGATATTTTTCTGGCTGCTGGCCAGATGACCACAGCAGTGCAGAAAGAATATTTATCGGTATTAAAGTGTCTGTAAATTCCACTGTGCACTGCAAATGTACTGCTGTCATAATTACCACTAAGAAAACAAAACCCTTTTTTACCAAACAGATGGAAACAGACCAAAATGATAGGTGTGACACATAAACAATCAAAGCTATTTGCGAGAATTACATTTCACCAGGATTCTCATTTTGTTCCATTCCATGAATGCATCTCGTTCCCCTTTTATTTTGTTCCTGCAATAAAACCCTCCCACGCAAATTGAAAATAACCTGTTTCATTTAACCCTGATTGCTGTCAGTTTTGCACAGCCAAAAATGGTCTATTGGATGCAAATGTTAAGAGAAGAATTCAATTTGAAGATTCATAATATTTTTTTCAGAGAGCGCTATAACCATTGTGGCCTATGCAGAGAGCTATGCAAGAGCAGGTTTGAAAAAGCATGATTATCCTGTGCGGTGTGCTAATCGCTAATTTCGTTAACGTCCGCGTGTCAAGAATTCATTAGCTGTGCTGTTCCAGGGCCTCTACACTCAGTGTTCCTGCCATAATGACGAGCTGCCTGTCACTGCCACGGAGACGCATCTGATGCCTGTCACACTGAGGATGACAGACAGCCAAACCCATTTGTGTGTGTGCATGTGAAAGAGCATGTGTTTGTGATTGGTCCTCAAGGCTAGTTAAGGCTAATTTTGCTCACAGTTCAGCTATATGTGTAACTGTGAGTGCCCTTCCTGTCCCCCTGCTCCATTTTCTCTCCTTGTCCCTTCTTTTCATTCTCTCCTCCCATCACCTCAGTTCTTTTTCCCTCATCTGTCACTCTGTTCATCTCTCCAACTTCTTTTAGCAAACTCATGAGCTGTGACAGTTAAAGGGACCATGTCACGGAAAACAGAATTTTCTTTAGCTAAAAGTGTTCGATTTAGTTTCACTCCCTCGTCCCAAGCTGCCCTTTTGCAAGTCAGTTCTGGCGATCTCCATCAGTTCATCCAGAGTACGTTCTTTTAACAAGCATGTAGCTGCAGTTCTACTACGAACCTGTTTTAACAAGCCCTTGTCTACTTAGCCTTGTCACTTTCTCCTGGGGGAATCCCCAGCATCACCTTAAACGCCATCACACTACTTTATTAGCTTCATTAGCAGGGTGTTAGATGAGCCCATGGAGGAGCAAGGGATCAAGTAGAACTTGTCCTGAATTCATTGCAGTCTAATGAATCTCCCCTTTCAAACCTGAAACCAGTGAAAGACAAAGCTGTTCTTAAGCCACAGCAGCAGTACTTTAAAATGCTTAATTTTTCTAAATCATAATATTCGATTTGCTGAATGAGGTTACAAACAACTCCTTCTATACTGATGACACAACTTCATCACTTTCTTTCCTCTGCTAGCTGGCTCACTAGCATGCTAAAAGCTAACCAGCTATAGTAATAAGAAGTAAAAGAAGCTAAACCACAGTTATACACCAAGTTTATACCTAGACAACGCAATCAAAATGCACTGTAGATTAGTGGCAAATTTGAAATTCATCAAAGACTCAAAGTAATCTATTTATCCTCTCTGAAAGCATCCACATGTATGTGTGGCTGTGGTTGTAGGAAAACAAGTGAGTCACAAGCACAAAATGTTTTTGCCACTTATCATCTGAATGCCCCCAAGACCCTGTGTATACCTAGTACTAAAGCAGTAGTTTGACAATTTACATGATTTTCCAATGACCCCAAATGCAGTCAATCAGCCAGGAGATGTTTGGTGTTGAAATTTTGCTTCTTTAGTTCAGAACAGGAGCTGATAACAGACCTTGGAAGCCAGTAGTCACCACAATCATTTTCACTGATACAAGCCAAATTCTTCATATATTTGTTTAAAATTATGTCGACAAACTACACAACTGCCTTTTAACTGGAATGGTTTAGTAAAATGGCAATGAGAGTCCACATTTACTCATTTAAGCTAAAATTGGAACTACATTATCATCTGCATAACATCTTGCTTTAAAGTACTGTTTTGCCTTAAAACTCTGAGAGTACAGGAGTGCGTTGTAAAATGTTACTATACAGGTAAAAGTGCTAGCACAGTACACACTTCAGGCTTGCTTACTGCAAGAGTTAGAAGGTGCATATGGAATAAAAATAACCCTAAGAAAACGAGGTGTGTTCAGTTTTGCATAAACTATAAACAAAGAAATCTACAAGTGGTCTGGTACATTACCACCAATTTCCTGCACATGCAAACTGAGTTATTATACAAATTAGGGAGACATTCAGCAAAATCAATGCATGTTGTGATTATTTTTCACCTGATGATTATAAGGATTGTCTCAGGTATGATATTCTAAAATATGTGCCAAGGATGAAAAAAGTAAATGCAAAGTAAGTATTTTTTATTTTTTCTATGTCTATATGTTCTATTTCTTTATTGTGCTAACTTACTGTCATACCTTATAGCTGAGAGGCGTGTATGTGGAGTCACTAGTGGGTCCAGCATTCAACTGACACATTTCTTTAGGTTCAAACATATGAAGGTTGAAGCACGTTTATGCAAAAAATGTGGACCCCAAATACCTCATTGAACATTGTATTGATTTTCTGAGTAAACTTGCTTAGCTTCTCTACCTACGTTTGTGTGGTGAAGATCCCAATACTTGGTCGTCTTGTATGGAATGATACCAGGTGCTCAGGAAGGAAGTGATTATGGTTATCTTCAATAGCTGCCCTTTCCTTTAGTTACACAGAGAAGTTTTTTTCATTTTTAAAGTTCATAGTGAGACATACTGGGTTCGAAACCACATTGACGTGTGTGCACCCCCTAAATTATGATCTAGATGCAGTTTAAGAGAAGATTTGGGCATAGATTTATAAAAATAGTTTGGGTGACCACTGGCTTTCAGTGTTTATTACCACTGTTAACCTAGCAGCTTGAAAAGCTTGATAACAAAAACAGTCTATACCACACAAATATCATGCATGCGCCTCCAGAAAATATATAAAGTAGACGGATTTGGGCCCTTTAAGAACATACAGACTTCATATTTATGTTCACTACTTATTTTGCTGAATTAGGCCCTAAACAGGGAGTTAAATCCTCCAGGCAACATCACTTTTTTCTTGTGGCTTGTTCCCTGGAAATTGTTGAGGATGTTTAGGATTAAGTCAAACACTTGCACGCTCTCTTTTTCTCTCTCTCTTTCCATATCCATGCCTCCTTTCTGCTTTGTTCTGGCTCACTAACTCCTAAAGGTGATACATCACAGTAAGTTCAGCTATTTTCTCAGGTTGCAAAGAAGGTGAAAAACAAAAACATTAGCTTGAGCTGGTGAACCTTAATTACAGCAAGGTTGGTTGCCTGCTTTGGCATGCTGCTCATGTCAAGGGTTGTTGGAACAGGTTGAAGGTTTTCTACTGAAATGTGTGTTGTGGCAGAAAGGTGCCATCTCACAGTTGCATTTTGCAGGTCAAACATCTCATTTCAGGTGCCCACACCTGGGAAGTGGTGCATAAATGCACATACTGTCTCACAAAAAATGATGAGGCATTTCTTAAAGAAAATGATTGCCTGAATGACAAACTGTGGGCAAACACCAAACACAGAAACACATTAATAAGACCGATATGTAAATGTGTTTACATATTTACATCAACTTCCATCATTCTGAAAAAGGCTAAGATATATTTGCTTCTTAAGATTGCATGACTCAAATCAAGGCTAAAGTTTGTCCTTGTTTTTAACCATTTATTTTTATTCTTTTAAGCTTCTTGGCTTAGACAGTAGGTTCCTACCCTTCCATCAGTGGGGAACCATCAGGGTCTTCAAGACCTTCAGAGAAGAGCAAATGATTTGTGTGAAATAAAAAATACATGTCAGTATTTTTTGTTTATTTTTATTTAATAGATTAAAAATGCTTTGTGTTATGTGTTATGCTATTACTATAATGATTTTCATGTATTGTAGTAATAATTTCATTTCATTGTAGGTGTTAGTCAGAAACAAAAGGGTTAAATTTTAGATAGGTAGATACAGCCAAGCAAGCTCTCCCATTGGTTAGGACATCAGGAGCTGATATAAGTGCATAATATGTCAGATTAGCCACACATATTAACTGATTAACATGTAATTAGATGCTGAAAATGTTTTCATTTTCAATGAGTGGAATCAATTGTGGGAGAAACGTTTGGTAATGCTTTATTTGAGGTGGTCCTTTGTAGATGATTAATAAACTTTTAGCCGAGTATCACTAACACATTAAGTAGATGTATTATTAATATGTTGCTTCCATTATGCAAAACCTAATCTTACCCATCCTGACCCAACACCTAACTCTAACCCTGGCCCTAATCCTAACCCTAACCTTAACCTCAACCCAAAACCTAATCCTAACCTTCATATGTTTTTGACATTTTACTGAGTGATTATTTGAGTGTTTCATCTTTAAAAAAAACATTCAAAATAAAGTGTCACCCAGTGTTTTGGAAGTCACTTGATAAAAATGGAAAACGGTGGCAGCTCTGTGTTAGGGCTTTTTACTGAAGAAATCACTGTAAAACTGCTAAAATATGTTAATATGTCTGTTATAAACCTCACAATAAAAAACAGAATGTCTGTTATAAGCTTCAAATGTTCTTGTTTGTTCTGCACATTGCTGTTAGCTTAGCACTAACTTATTGCTAAAATGTCTTAGAGATGCTAGCAGAAACATATTTCTTTTGTAAAGGTGTTTCTTCTCCTTGTTTTCACCCAAGTTCTGACATTTGTGGTGTGAACTAAAGCATAGATCTAATAGTCACACTAATAGTGACATTTCTGACATTTTTAATGTCAAAGCATCATATCTGCTTATCTTTATTCATCTTTCTGGGACAGATTAATTCTGAATTAAGTTACATATCCAGTGGAGATTCTCCACTGAATTTTAACCAAGTGGTTTATCCCATTTATTATAAACATTCAGTCTGTTATAAGCTGCAGTTTTAGCCCCTAGCAGTTTTACATATGCATGAAAAGAGCCTGCACTTTTCCAGCTTCCTCTTTATTTACTTACCGTCAGGAATGGGCAAAATACTTTGAAAAAGTGGTGATGCCTGAATACTAAATACACTGACATAAATGTATGCAGTAGCAAATTCGTTCACAATACATAAAAAAGTATATTTTGAATATGTTTAAAATACATATCGATAAAGTTTATGGGAAAGAAGCTCTAGTGTAATTTTATTCAATTCACACTGTTCTTTACTGTTACTGTTCATTCTTCTGATAATATGTTTCCTAAATGTTATTATTCAAATGTTAATTAACATTAATTTGACTCTTGCTTCAGTCCACTGCTGCTCCCATAATCCCACTGCCCTTTAATGATCTAAATCAACAATTTGCCATGTCCCAATTACAACTTCTTGCAAATTTGGCTATAAAGTGAGCAGCTGTGTGATTTTCAGTTAATGGTGTGCCACAAAACAGGCATGTGAAACTGGGGACCATCTGGGCCTAAGAGCTGTGGAGATGTGTTTATGATAGTGTTTAGATAGTGTTTATCCTCATCTAACACTCTGTATTCAGTTCATAAAGGCCTTGCTAATTAGGTGATGAGTTGAATCAGGTCTATTTAATGGGGCATAGTGCTGAAGTCTGTAGTGTTTTGGCCCACAAGGATGGGAGTCTAACACATGTGCCACAAAACTTGCTACAAAATGCATGCACAAGTGCTGAATCACTAATATCCACTACTGAGGAGAAAAAAAAGTTCATAATAATTACTGGCATATACACACACACACACACACACACACACACACACACACACACACACACACACACACATATATATATATATATATATAAATTTTCTGAGTGTGTGTGTGTGTGTGTGTGTGGCAAGAGAGAGAGAGAGAAAGAAAGAAAGAGAGTGATAGATATATAGGTAGATTGATAGAATGATTAACTAATTTATTCCTTTTAATTGCATTCTGTTACATCCCAGCACTGCTTACTGTGTGTCTTTCCTCTGTTCAGCTCTATGACGGTGCGTAAAGGAAAGAAACTCACCATCTCCATCCAGGAACACATGGCCATAGACGTCTGCCCAGGCCCAATCCGACCAATCAGACAAATCTCTGCCTACTTCCCCCGCCTCTCCCCGACAGGTGAACCCATCTCCCCAAACCCTGCTGCCTCTCCTTTGGCTCTCAGCCCTGGCAGCGGGGCCTCTGGAGTGGGGAGCAGTGCATTCCTCTCCCCTCTGCAGGCAGGGGCAAGGGGAGGGGGTGGGACCCTGTCTGCTGCAAGTAGTGTGGACACATCAGTGGACATTCACAGCTCAGATAGCGACGACTGCAGTAAGTCCGTCCCTCATACCCTGATGATCAGCTGAGGCACAGAATCCACCTATGTAACTTCAAGGGGCAATATGATGGGAATGCCCTGGTCCATTCATTTCATATATAAAAACTAAGCTTAAACCATTCAGCCTATGCCACTTTACCCACTATTTCACAGTGATTTCACATACAGTCATAAATACAAATGGTAAACACAGGAAAGTTCCAAGTTACTCTTGTTTCCAAGTTGAATTGTAGATACTTTCCCTGATACCATAAAGGCACAGGAGACCAAGCTGGTAAAGAATGTACCATCAATGAACGAGTTTCCCATTACAAGTTGAAAGGACTGTCTAAGCACATCATAACTGCAGACACTCTGCAGCAGAGTTACTGGAGCAGTAGATGTGGAGGAAATGATTAAACATTGTGTTTACTGTCAAGATGCAAATGTGTCATCGCAGGATTCCAAAGGATTCAGTTATCTAATAGAAGTGTCTGAAGTTTTTTTCTCAATGTCCTGGAGGATTTTGGTTCAAACATAATTACATTCCGTTAACTTTTTAATGTGGACTGCTTTTCGAATGAAGCGTTACACAGGGCACCCCAATCAGACCGGAGGTCATTTACATATACTAGTCTTGAATGCACAGCATAAAAAATAGTTGAGGAATAGCATTGACAGGCTACAGAGTGACAGGTGAGTAGTCATTTCATAGGAATGTAGGTGAACTGATGCTGCGATTTAGTGACGTGTGACACAGCAATAAGTAACTTGGATTATTTCTTAGCATCATGCAAATAACATAACATGCAGTGAAACAACTAAATGATTGGATCCAGCAAACATGGAGTCATCAGCGGTTGTCTCTACTCTCTGAACTTTTTGGCCCTAAGGGCATTTTGTTCCAACTAACCTCTGAATCTAGCTTCATTCGCATAGTAGGAACTCTCTGTGGGAAAACATCCCAAGCTGATATATATTGTGATGTGTATGTTTTTTCTTTGAATATCGAAAATATTGAAAAAAAAAAAGACTTATGAAATATAAATATTGCTACATGCATTCCTGTGCACTGAACCGACATCATAAGACTAGCAACCTCACCAAAATCCCCCTCACAAATCATAGTTAAATTGTTTAGGCAGCCGTGACCAACAGTTAGAGTAGCTGGTGTTATTACAATACAGTGTTGAAGTTTAATACTGTACATACTTTCATGTACCATCATTTCAGTATGAAGGAGTGTTGTAGAATTTATGTTGCATTATTCCTATTTTGACTTCTATTCTGTCCTTATAAAGGAGATCAAGTGACACTCAGGGGAAACTGTACACAGGACAAAACATATTTAATGTGGAACATTATAGTTTAAAACAGGAAGTGACAGCATTCATTTCTGCACAGGCTTAGAGTTACTTATAGGGGCATGATGTTGACCACAGACTGACACATGACTTTAGAGGTCTACTCCCAAACCATATAAACTAAATAAAGGTTGTTATAAAATAATGCCATGGAAATTATGATTGGTTTTTGGAACTACAAGTGTAATAAGAGAACGAGAAAAACGTAGACAATAGCTTCTTTAATTCCCCTTTGACTAAAATGTCTCTTCTTATATAAAATCAATTAGAAGTAATGCAGTGAATACAATTACTGTGAAACAGATTTCTGACAAAACCTGCCTGTGAAGCCTGTCTGTACGTTCAGTGTTAAATTTTAGGGTGAAATGAGGTGAAGTCTTGTAGGAGTCACTGCTAGAGGGGTGGATTTTGCTCTTTCCTTTCTGTAGTGACATTGATTCTGGCATCTTCATAGTGGTGAAGCAAGATGAGCAATTAATGTTCGACTCCATGTTGAAATCTTTGCCAGAGCTATTTGGCCAGTGGGTCAAAAAGTCGCAAAAGCAGGCCAAAGAAAGGCAGACAAATGGCCCTTCAGATTTTGAACACATCCGTGGTTGACACAAAATTACTTAACATTGCTTGAGGTCCGAGTTACTTTGAGAAGTGTTATTACATGCTGTTGTGTTCTGTGGGTGGCTATACTGGATGAATCAGACAGCTATATAACTGATATTTATTTTGACACTGGTATAATTTTAGATCTGAATCTGTTGGATCTGTTGACTATTACTCACATGCATTATTTGTAGCATGTTTTATGTTAGCTTGTTGCCTTGTGATTTCAACAAAGCTCAGCATAATTATATTCATGATAATCATCATACGATTATTGTAGTATATGTGATGATGCATGTTGGAGCATTTATTTTAAATGTAATGCATTACTCTGGGCACTGCCTATATCTTCCTGTAAGAACAGATGACTGATGAGCACTCTTTATGTTAGCCCAGGGGTGCCCGAAAATGTTCTGCTTGTCATGGCTCAAAAAAATCTCATATCGCTGTGAATAGCAGCAAATGTTATAAAGCAAAAGGGATTTGGTCATAGTTTAATCCATTTGAGTAGCCTTGATGTCTGCGCTAACAAAGTCATTTCTCTATTCTGCTGTAGCGGCTTTAGGGACATTAGAGTTTGAGCTTCGGTATGAAAGAGCCACCAGCTCTCTTCACTGCACCATCATCAGAGCTAAGGTAAGGAGAAACTGATAGCTGGGCCAACGTTTTAGAGCTGTTTTCCTCTCCAAAGATTAAGCTTAGGACAGAAGTGGACAAAGCAGCCCAAAGACACATTCAAGTATGCTTCTTTGGTGAATTTTGACAGAATAGAAAAGAAAATTGCAGTAAAACTCATATTACATCAGCTGGTTACAGAAAAGTTAGCTTTGAGTCTAACGTCCTGGGGTGTGCGGGAGGGGGGCTCCTTTTTAACCACACAATAAGCCATCTTGTTTTATTTTCTTGTCCACTCATCTGGTGAAGTCAATGGTTTGAAAGTATGTTGTATGGTGTGATCATGTGATGTGTTATCAATGAATATGTCGTTTTGTTGTAAGTGGCAAAGCTTGCAACTGTTGTGGCTGGGACTCAAGTGTGTTGTGAGTTGCAGGGGATTAGCAGGAATATTTTACCTGCACAGTTTTTACAGATATGCTCTGACGTATTGCCATTGACTGCATAAAGGAGGCAACATAGCCCAGCTGGTTAGGGACACTAGAGAGTCAAAACTTCTGCCTTTTTGCTGACAATAGGTAGGTTATGAGTTGCATATCTCATGATCCTTCCTCAAAATGGTTGGAGAGATGGATCTCTATGACACTTTCAGTAACCAATGGGGCGACTCACTGATCAATAAGTATATGTAGCTTAGCAGATACCAACACCTAGGCAGTATAATGCTATTTTATCTACATTATTTAAACTACTTTTGTTAAATGTGGTGGTAAAACATAAGCCAAACAACAGCTGGACAGCCCTGTCAGTAAAGCAGCTTAAATCTTCATAAATCTTCATAAATTCTTAATTATCTTAATCATAAATCTTAAATCTTTACATTTTGAATTGACATGTCTAGTGTAGGCATTTTGAAGGATTTGCAATGTATACTATATTTGGATGCTCACTTGCTGTTAGGACATGTTAGATATATATTCCTGGATCTGCATTTCTTCTTACAAATCAGTGTCATCTGATGTGTCAATGCGTGCCGACGTCTCCTGGGAGGGCTCAATAATTGCAATAATCATAATTACAATTATTTAGGTCAATACTGAGATCAAAATTATTTAACATGATTACTCACTGCCTTAAAACATTATGCTGAACTTCAAACAAAATTTATCTTTTTAACTCTGGACTTCCTTTAACTTCATAATTCAACTGAAAAACTAATAAAAAATGGATTTATAAGACGAGACAAAATGACAGCATCATTGTGAAATGCAGTGCATCACTATAATCAATTTATCTCAATTCTCTTATTTTCATAATCTTTGGAAGCCAAAATCGTTACTTAATTACCCAGTCCTAATGTATTGTGTGTGTGAATAAGTGTGCTCATGAAATTATCACTACTGATCTCTTCTTCTCAAACTTAACGATAAGTAAATGTGTTGTCTATTAATCTGCATCTTATAACTTACCTGTCATCAGCAAAAAGGCAGAAGCTCTAACTCCCTAGTGGCCCTAACCAGGTAGCCTATATTGTCTTGCTTATACAGTTAATGGCGTTATGTCAGAGCCAATCCGTAAAAATTATGCACATGAAATATTGCTGCTTATCTCCTCTCAGTACAGTTTAAAACTATATAGTTGATGAATATGCATCCCATAACTGGCCTCTTTTTAGAAAGTCATGCTATAACTCCCTCCCTCTTGCTCTAGGGTCTGAAGCCAATGGATTTCAATGGCCTGGCAGACCCATACGTTAAGCTTCATCTTCTGCCTGGAGCGTCTAAGGTGGGTGAATTTAGACCACTTGCACTGATGTTCAACTATTACACTCATTGACTATAAACTTCTTCATATCTTCTCCATATAGGGCTGCCACCTCAACCCTAGAAAATCCCTGAATACTCATACAGTTATGTTTTTACTAAATTCAGGAAATGGGTAGCTTTGTTCCTAGTGCAGTCTAAAGCTCTATTCAGACAGGATTAGTTTTACATGAGGAGGTGAGGTAAAATTCATTTTTACAAATGTTTTTTCTGAGACTTTTTTGTCCTGGAAGTGCAGCCTGGTGCCTAAACATGTCACCAGCAGTGTACCTTTCCTAGACAACTGTCACTACATTAAGAGTAATCTGAACCAATGAAACTCATAGTCAAACCAATTAAAGTCATATGCAATATGGTTTGACTAGACTGGATGGTAAAGAAACAGTTTAAACTTCAAAAGAAATGCTAAAATAGGGAAATGTTTGGATTTCTGGACATTCTGTGAATGATATTTTTTTCCTGAACAGGCTTTTAAAAAAACCCCAGACCTACCATGTGTATTTTTTTCAGATTGCTTCAATAACATAGCGAGTCAGCATATTTAAAGAGAAATTCCACCAGTTTTTCAAAATGTCTACATAATTTGTTCATTGACATGTCAACAAAGTCACTTGGTGCAGCTTGATGTGAAATGCTTTTGACCAAATGAGGTGGTCTTGATCTGGATCAAACTGAATCATGGTTTGGTTCGTTTGCAGTGTGAAAAACATGTTTTGGATGGTTTAGACTTTCAGACCAATTATAGGAAGTTGAGGCAGGCTATTTTCTGCCACTGAGCTATGGTAGCACATAGGGAGAGGAAGAGATTAAATAGTTGATTGTTATTTGCTCTGACAAGTCAGAAGTCAACTTAAAAATGCATTAAAATGCAGAAACTTACTCTTTATTTTCTGGGAGTATGAGGGAGAGGAAAGTCATCTTTTTCCATTCAAACAGAAAAGGCTACCTGCCGAAATTACAACATGTCAATATCAGACACACGCTTCTCTATACTTCTATCAATATATAGGGAGTATAGGGAGACGCAGCGCACCTAGGTGGTGACAACAGGCTGCATGTATGTTATCTTTTGTGCATTCATCAAATTGCAATGTGAAACCATAATTAACTGGATCAAATGCACACAGTGTAGCAAAAACAGGAACCTCAGTTCAGATTTTCTGATGTAAAACTCCATCTATAATTATCTACTATCAAAATCAATGACTAAGGGCTTCTGAATGGTGCAACTGTCTAAGTGTTGGCCCTGGTATTGATACAGCCTTCCCTGGCTGGGAGTCCAAGAGAGCACAAAGGGTCTTGCTCTATCTGGGTGGGCTTGAGGCTAGATGACATTACAGAATTGGCAATTAGTGTTCTCTTCCAAGTGCATTCAGCTGTCCAACAATTGGTTTGTTTGAAAAGATGCAGTGCCTGGCTTCACATGACTCCTAACACTGATGGTATTGTGTGAGTAGGGGAGATCTAGCTAATGGGTGGAACTGGACAAGACCAAATTGGGGAGGGAATTAGAAATATGCCCAAAAAAAAAACCAACCAATGAACCTACATGTGTCTCCTGAGATGCTGATAATGGTGAAACAAAGAGTAATCTGAAAAACTACTTTTTGAGGTACTCTGTTGTTACATTTCCCTTCATAAAACAACATCTCTGGCATCAGGCAGCGTATTCATAACGAGTACACATAATAACGTTCCTCAAGGGAGCTTTTAGGGGCATTAAATACTTCAGATGTCTAGTTTCTATCACCACCACTGTGAACAATTCTCAGTTAAATTTCTCTAAAATGGAGCATTTCCCATCGAAGCACTCTGAATGACTTTATGTTTTAAAGATTTAATGATGCAAAAATGTTGAAAAATTGGTGAATATCCTCTTTATGAATTAACCTATCCTCTATCTCTCATCAGGCTAACAAGCTGAAAACCAAAACGGTACGGAATTCTCTGAATCCGGTTTGGAATGAGACACTAACATACATCGGAATCACGGAAGAAGACATGCACAGGAAGACCCTGAGGTAGTGTGTGCGTGTGGGTGTATGCGTGCGTGTGTGTGTGTGTGTGTGGGGGGGGGGGGGGGTTGCATTCATAAGTCTTCAAAGGCCTATGCTAAAAATGTCTCAGGAACTGTCTTTCTTGCTATGAATATCTGCAAGCTGACAGCCCACACAACACTCCCTGGGTACAGGTTTGTGGCAATATTTCTGCCTTTCTGGCTGTGTGTGGGTGTGTGTGTGTATGTGTGTGTGTGTGTATGTGTGTGTGTGTGTGTGTGTGTGTGTGTGTGTGAGAGAGAGAGAGAGAGAGAGAGAGAGAGAGAGATGTACTTCTGAGCCTTCTGTATGAGTTATCTATGTGTAGGCTATGTGTGTGTCTGTCACTTAAACCTCAGGAGCGATTGCCTTTCTGAAGTTGTGTACTTGTGTCAGCGTCTTGATAATTCACCGTGCATTTAGCCAGACTATTTCCTCCGCTCAACAGCCTTCCTCTAGAATGCCTCCCCAATGAGCTGCAAGAATGGACAGCCGCCACACTCAAGTTTATCCCACGATTATCCATGGAAAATTACCTGTGCGCCCAAATCGTAAATGAACCGTATCCCCTGGCAACAGAGGCCTAGGACCATGTGCCCCTCCTCCCCTCTTTGTTTTCGTCTTAAGGGGAGGGTAAAGCAGGAGAGAAGGAAAGTCATTTAGCCATTTATCTCGGAGCATGAGAGTGAGCGCAGACCTGTGTAGCCCTTTGTACACGAGTCCCGAGCTGTCAGCACTGCAAACATCATTCTAATCCTATTCATTATACATTTCTGTCAGAACCAATTCCATCAGGCTGGTGAAGAAGACCATATTTCTGGCTCCTTCGCTCTCGTAATCTCACGCACTTCTCCTACCTTTTGATGGCGTTTAAATCAAAACGTACATCTTTCCCTCCATCCTTGTCCTTTATTCTTCTTTGTACTTTCTCTCTCCCTCCGAACTCTCTCTTTCTGCATCTCTCTCGGTGTCTCTCACCTTTTCTCTCTCTCTCTTCCTCAGGTTATCGGTGTGTGATGAGGACAAGCTGACTCATAATGAGTTTATTGGTGAGTCGAGGGTGGCTTTGAGGCGTGTGAAACCAGACCAGACGAAACGCTTCTATACCTGTTTGGAGCACCCACCGCCTGTGAGACACACACACACACACACACACACACACACACACATACACACAGAGCTCACATGCTTGAAATGCTGCCTGTAAAACATGTGTAAAGCTTTTTTCAGCTAATTTTAAATAATAGCTAAAAACAGCAAAGAATGTCGTCAAACACATTAAACACGTAAAAACATTTTAACAACTGGCATCATGCTTATATATATATATTCATATATATATATATATATATATATATATATATATATATATATATATATATAATTTATTTTTTCTTTCTCCAATGAAGTTATCATAATTCTGTTTTGATAGTGAACCTATATGTAACACAAATATGACCAATATGTATTAAATAATACAGTACAGTTCAGAAGTCATAGGCCACCCTTAATTTATTTAACTGGTCCAGTTGTATAAGGAAGAGGAAACTCAAATAAGAAAAAGAAACATAAGTGAGGAAACGAACAGGAGTTATCAAACTAGACGTTCAAAAAATATTAAAAGAAATTGGGATTCCTAACAACCATGTTAGACCTGGTAGACCACCAAAACTGTCTTTATCAAAAAACAGTACTTACATCTTTTATCTTTGAGAGCGAGAAGAAAATCAAGCTCCACTCTTGCTTCAGATCTGAAAAAGTCCACGCAGGTGTATGGGTCTGAAAGAATGTATAGCTGTCAAGAAGCCATTACTAACAAAAAGAAATAGAGAAAAAAAGAACATTTGCAAAAATAAATAAATAAATATAATAAAAAAAAACTCTGGGTCTGCACGAGTCAAGCAGTGATCGGATTTCTGCTTTACAACCAGTCAATAAACTCACAGAAGAAGACATGTTAAAACATAATGTAAAACTCAAAGTTCATGCTGCATTTTTTAAACGTCGAGCCTTATATGAACAAACATCATCTAGGAGCTGAAGAAAAACAAATCCTGCATTTTGTCAAACATATATTTGGTTCTCATTACATGTGTTTGGAATTACTTGGAATGTGAGAAGCAGAAAATGCAGGCTGAGGAGTGGAGAAGTATCTCTGCAGATTTCTTTAAAAAAGTCTCCTGAAAAGAATGGAAGCTAATGAAGGCAAAGTGTCGACACACTAAATGCTGAAAACTTGATACTGTAATTGGTTCTTGATGCTTCTGTACAATTTTATTCATGAAAGGAAAGATGGTTTGTGTGCATATATATGTACACTGATCAGGCATAATAACATTACATTATGGCCACCTCCTTGTTTAAATGCCAGTGGATCATTCTCAACACTGATGTGGTGGTATGTTAGTGTGTGTTGGGCTGGTCTGAGTGGATCAAACACAGCAGGGCTGCTGGAGTTTTTAAACACCTCAGTATAACTGCTGAAATGAGAATAGTCCACCAACCAAAAACATCCAGCCACAGTGTCCTGTGGACCGCGTCCTGTGACCACCTGTGCACCTATGTAGGAAGTGAAGCTGATAAAATGGATAATGAGTGTAAAAACAAGGAGGTGGACAGAATGTTATGCCTGATCGGTATATATCAATCAATCAACCTTTATTTACTCTGAAGTACATTGAGGGCAACCCTCATTTTCAATGTAACCAAGCATTTACAAAAACAGGGATTGACATGACAAAGAAAATAATATCTATATTTACTCATTAATTAAAAGAAAATGTAAAAATAACAGTGAAAAAAAGATAAAAAATAGATAAAAATAATAACAAAAATAAAACTTGAGGTTTAATTAATAAGAGATTAAGATCAGAATAAGATAAGAAATTAATACAATAAAATTATGTAATAATAATAATAATAATGATAATAATTATACACATATCTTATCATATATATATATATATATATATATATATATATATATATATATATATATATGATAAGATAGGATTATTATTATGGGTGTGATTGTAATAATAATTGTAATCTTAACCTTGGTAACCTTTGAGTTTTAAACAATGCAACATGGAACTTTGGTAAGAAACAAAAAAAGAAAGAAAGAAAAGCTGTTTGTGTTGCTAGGCTACTTCTTTTATTTCTTACTTCCTACAAAGTCAGGACATTTTTGTTCTTAAAAACGTATGGCAGTAAACACCCACACACACACACATATACACAAACACATGCTTGAACAGTCACTTTGAGTCTACTCCTGTAAGCAGGGAGATAAACATTTCAAGGAGCTTCACTAAGTTTATCTCTCTCTCTCTCTCTCTCTCTCTCTCTCTCTCTCTCTCTCTCTCTCACTCACTCTCTCTCTCTCTCTCTCTCTCTCTCTCTCTCTCTCTCTCTCACTCACTCTCTCTCTCTCTCTCTCTCTCTCTCTCTCTCTCTCACTCTTAGCTTCCCTCCCCGACAGCCATGGGAGCAGCACTGCGAGGAATCTCCTGTTACCTTAGAGAGGTACTCACTTTCTGTCTATCCCTCTCTCTCTCTCTCTCTGTGTCTGTGTCTCCCTCTCTCTCTCGCTCTCTCTTTTTCTACTTCACTGACTGTGTCATTAAATCCATCTGTTCCCAGACCTGGCAACAATTAAGACAGCACTGACATTTCAGAGCTGTACATATGGGGCCTAAATACTTCAAACTGATAATTGCCTGCTGTTTAATGCATTTATCATCACTTATCTGTGTTGTCACTGGGATCTAAATGAATTAGCGTTTCAGTAAGAGCAATGTGTGCAATGAAACAGGCGAGAAGTAGAAGAAAATGTATTTCCTATCATCATCTTCATCCCTCAAAGTGCTCTGAGAGTCAGCCATGTCTCATTTTGGAACTATCACGATGAAGAGATGCTAAGACATGGCACTGGCAAGATGGCTAGGCTGATTGAAAGAGAAAATGAAAATAAAAGGCAGGATCCAGACTTGGCCCTTGAGGCACACCTGATGAAGAACAAAGAATGGCAATATGCAGGAGAGAGAGAGAGATGGAGAGATGTAATATAACATTATTTCCTTTCTTTCGCCTCCTCTTTAACTCTAATGAAATGATAAAAGCCGCTGATAAGACCAACACCTTGTGACCCTCCTCAAAGCTCCTGAAATTTCAGAGCAGAGGGACAGAATGAAAAACAGCATCAAAGACCACAACGAGATCAGAGGGCAAAATGGGGAAAAAAAGAAGGAAAAAAGGAGGGTTGTTCTCTCAGACAAACAGAGGCAGAGGGATATCAGGGAGGAGGAGAACATGAAGGAGAGGCTATGGGGTTAGGAGTGGATAAAGGCTGTGTTGGATGAGTGACAGGCAGAAGGGAAAAGGCGAGATGTGGGACGATGTGTGAGAAAACAAAAAGAAATAAGACTCACTCACAAGAGACGAAAAAACAAAGTGACAGGAACAGAGTTATACTGCTTTCAGGGACAAGCAGGAGTGATAGAGATAGAGCTAGACAGAGAAACAGAGAGAGAGAAAGAAGCCGAGATAGAGAGATAGCTGGACAGAAGGTGTAAGGTGGAGACAGAGAAGGCCAGAGAAAGCCGGCAGAGTTGAATGATTAGAAAGACCGAGTTAGAGACTGTGGGCGGGAAGTGTCAGCAGGCACAGAAAAGAAGAAAGTGGAGAAGAGACATACACAGGGGAGACTGGAAAGCACAGGGATTGAGGGACCTGCATTAAGTTTATTCAGAAAGTGAATAAAAGTAGAGGAGAAGGCTATATGACTCTCATTGGTTTTTGCTGAATAATTTGATTAATATTTGAGCAAATAATATTAATACCTTTTAGACAAGCACATCTCTGCAACAGATGAAAATTTAAACTTTGTACAAAAAATTTAAACTTACAAGCACTTAGAAGGAACAATTCAATAGTGCAAATGTCACACTTTAACCCACAGGAAGGATCACAGTAACAGGTTGAGGGACTAGTTGTTACAGTTGTGAGAAAAGTCTGATAAATCGATATCTATCCATCCATCCATCCATCGATTTTCGGGGGGGGGGGGGTTGGGGAGACGGAGGGTGCTGGAGCCTATCCCAGCGGTCATCGGGCAGAAGGCAGGATACACCCTGAATAGGTCGCCAGTCCATCGCAGGGCAATAAATCGATATCAATGCAGTTAATTCAGTTCTATGCTGTTTGAACCAGGCAACCATTTCAAACTATTTTATATGCCCTGCAATGGACTGGCGACCTGTCCAGGGTGTATCCCGCTGGGATAGGCTCCAGCAACACCCGCGACCCTGAGAGAGAAGCGGCTTAGAAAATGGATGGATGTATATATGTATATATATAGATTGGTGGTAGAAAAATATGTCCTTACATGACATACTGGTATGTTTTTGATAAAAGTTATGAATAGAACCCTGCCACCCCCCTACACAAAAAAGAAATGCTTTGAATTTACATAAACTCTCATTTTTACCAGCTGCAGCGCCCGATATGGGGCAATGCAACATTTTTTTTGGCCCTTCTGTTTTTGATGCATCACATTGCTCTGCCATTCCACTTCAAAATGGATGAGGGGAAACTCATCCATGAAGTGGAGAAAAGGAGAAATCTCTGTGACCCTTTCAGTAAACATTATAGGCAGTTAACAGAAAGGAAACAGTTTAGAGAGAAATTGCCATGGTGCTGGAAGCTGGAGGCTGGTGACTTCCATATGCTTTGTGTTACTGATTGATAAGGATACACAGCTAGTTAGTTAACCCCTTAGCAAGCCATGGGCCCACCAGCAGTTTTGTTATACATCTCTATAACCTGAGAAAAGGCAGGCAACCCCTCTTCATAGCCTCATAACTGAGAAGGTGTGTCATGTATGATGTAGTGATATGATGGAATGGAAAGGGCGAGTCTACAGATTCAGGAAATGTTTGAACCATATTTCTGTGCTGTAAAATCCCAAAGAAAGAGAAAAATACATAGAAACATTGAATTTGATGCACAGCTGAGTTTGTGGAACCCAGAGTTAAATGTATTAATAAAACTACTCGTTACACACTCTAAATTGTTTATGGCTTGTTTATATTTTGACTTGATTCATGTTATGTATCCGGCATAGCCATTGTGAAGTCTTTGTGATGCCATGCGATACTAAGTTTGAATGCTAGCTTGCTGTCAGGACATGGTGTAACTTGTTATGTGGAGGCTGTACTTTAGGTAAGCTTTCACTTAGAGTTGGTCATTCGCTTCAAAACAGTGCTGCTGTGGCCAACAAGAATGTTACTAAAATAATATACAGTCCCTGATTGGTGACCTGTCCAGAGTGTTTCCTGCCTTCTGCCCATTGACTGCTGGGATAGGCTCCCCCTGCAACCCAGATGGATAAGCGGCTTAGAAAATGTGGAAATTTAGGAAATCAATCAAAATGGTTTGGTGTGAAATGTGCCTTTCTAGAGAAATTTACGGAGTCAAAATTGTTCACCATTGTAGTACTAGGAACCAACGTCCATATGTCTACACTACAAATATCACTATTTTATCTACTATAAAAAAACAGTGAACTTAAGGTTTTATAAGTCATAGTCATAGTCATATAAGTTATTTATAAGGTTATATAAAATAGTATTAAATAAAAAAGCATGTTTTTTTAAGTACTATTTTTCCCTTACAATGCCCTGCATGTACCTACACTCTATTGCCAAAAGTATTCACTCACTGATCCAAATCATGAGTCTTGAATTCAGGTGTTCCAATCATGTGTATAAAACTAAGCATCTAGGCATGCAGACTGCTTCTACAAACATTTATGAAAGAATGGATCACTCTCACCTGTGCAACAAGTCCAGTCATGGAATTTCCTCACTACTAAATATTCCACAGTCAACTGTCAGTGGTATTATAACAAAGTGGAAGTGAACGGGAACAACAGCAACTCAGCCACAAAGTGGTAGGCCACGTAAAATGACAGAGACAGTCAGCAGATGCTGACTTTCTGCAGAGTCAATCACTACAGACCTCCAAACTTCATGTGGCCTTCAGATTAGCTCAAGGACAGCATAGAGAGCTTCATAGAATGGGTTTCCATGGCCGCGTAGCTGCATCCAAGCCTTACATCACCAAACGCAATGCAAAGCGCCAAATGCAGTGGTGTAGAGTGCCGCCACTGGACTCTATAGCAGTGGAGACATGTTCTGTGGAGTGATGAGTCAGCTTCACTGTCTGGCAATCCAATGGAGAAATCTGGGTTTGGCTGTTGCTAGGAGAACGGTACTTGTCTGACTGCATTGTGCAGCAAGTATAGAGTTTGGTGGAGGAGGGATTATGGTGTGGGGTTGTTTTTCAGGAGTTGGGCTCAGCCCCATAGTTCCAGTGAAAGGAGCTCTTAATGCTTCAGCAGACTGAGATATTTTGGACAATTTCATGCTCCCAACCTTGTGGGAACAGTTTGGGGACGGCCCCTTCCTGTTCCAACATGACTGCGCACCAGTGCGCAAAGCAACACCAAGGAACAGTGGAACTACAGACAGCGAAAAGGTAAAAAAATCAATAAATAAAAAGCTGTGTGTTTTCACCCTCCCCAATATAAGTTCACCCAAGATAACAAGACATAGTTGAGATTCTGTGATAAATATTTTTTTTACCTAAATATATATATTTCTTTTTACCTGATTAGTCAAAGGGAATGTGAATTTGAGGGGGAACTGATTCGGATACAACACTGGCGTTATCCATGTTGAACAGCTGAAGCTACGGGCTACTAACTACAAAAGCACGTTATCTTGCACGCATTGATCTCATTTGAGAATAAGGTTTTGACAGGAAACACTGAATTATTAGTAATATTTTTTATTTGAAATAGGTTTTAGGCCAAAACATAATAACAAAACTATCACAAAACAATGCCTCAGTTATGTATGTAGCTTTTAGACCCATTAAATACTTCAGATGTCTGGTTTCTAAAACTATAATGGTGAACAATTTTGACTTGATAAATTTCTCTAGAAAGGCACATTTCACACCAAACCACTCTGAATGTTTTTGTTTACATCTAAACTGTTGAATGATTAAGTAATTTTGCAAAACTGTTTAGTTCCCCTTTAAAAGCCATCAGATTTGTGTGGACTATAAATGAAACATCAATATTTTGTGCTGTATCATATTTTATTTTAAAAGATTGACAAATGTAATTAATTTAATGTGCTGTTGGTTTCATGAAGAAAATATATGGTGACAAAAATTACGAACTGAAAAATGTCATTTGCATAAGTATTCAACCCCTGTGCTCCTTTATTCTAGTACCATTGGTAAAACTGAATCGTAAGGAAGACTGTGAAATTAAGACCAAAGAGCATTCTAAGTAAATTCGAGATAAAGTTAAAGATATGGGAAAAGGTTACAAATATAAATTATATCCAGTAAGCACCACTGGATCAATTGTGGGGAAATGTAAATTGCATTATACCAACAATCACTGTAAAGGAGTTACAGAGTTCAGTGAGACTGTAGTGAAGGTGTACCAGTCAATATTATAAAAAGAACTGGCCTGTATCAGAGGATGGATAAAAAGAAGCCATTACTTTCTTAACCCCTTAAAATCCCGTGCTTATTTCATACAAATGCTTACAACTTAGCAACTACAGATACTTCAGTGCAAACTGATTGAGCTGTTCTTAGGTCATAAAATTGAATAATAAAACTTTGACCATTTAAAGTGGCCATTTTCCAGCACGTCTGGAATTTGCCAGAAAGCATCAGAGAGAACCAGTGTAGCACTGCAATATGCTACCCCGGACTCAAGGAAGACACTGGAGACAGGGTTCAAGGTTGCAGCATCCATTAATTCACAGAACACAAAAACAAACCAAACCCATCCAAAGCTACGCTGGCCACTTTTCAGTGGCTTAATTTCAACTAGACTTTTCAGTCTCTTCCTCAAGTGTTTCGGCTCTTCAGTCTTGTTGTTGCTGCTCGTCCCTCTCGCTTGCTCTATTCCCTCTCAGTTCTTTTTAAAGGTGTTCTCGTTCCCTCTCGGCTCTGGTGCTCAAGCTGCCCTTAATGAGAGCCAGCTGATGCTTGTCATGCTGGCAGTGTGAGCACCAGAGCCGAGAGGGAATGAGAGCTCGCCTATCTGCCTCCTCTTTGCTGCCCCCAGCTGGCAGCTCGGCCGCCTGGGTCAAACGTGAGTTGTAGTGAAGCGACCTCACTGTGTAACCAGGCGGAGCTCGGGACTCGCTCCTTTTTCTGGTGCCTCTCGTGGCTGGCACCAGCGTCCTCGTCCTCCTCCTCCTGCCATCACTCTCGTGACTCATGTCGGTTGAGGGACCTCTGGTTTTGTGCACCGCCCCTCCACACTCCCTGCTGTCCCCGCCAAGGTTCATTCTCAATGTTTGTCGCCGCTGGGTGTTCGGGCCCCGCCTTCCTGCCACACCCAGCTAAAAGGTTTTCTGGTCAGATGAGACAAAAATAAAGCCTTTTGACCAAAAATCTCAATTTTGTGAGCGGTGCAAACCTAACACTGTTCTTTATCAAACTTTATCAAACACAACCCAAACAGTGAAGTATGGGCGTGACAGCATAATATTGTGAGGCTACTTTTCCTCAGTGGAAACTGGACATTTTTTAAAAACTGAAGGATGCATAGATGGTGCACAAAACAGAGAGTTACTGTAAGACAACCTGCTTCAGTCTGTTAAAAAACTAAAGCTTGAGAAAAACCTTTCAGGCGAGGGGCAGTGGTCCCAGGCACAAGGCCAGAGCAATACAGTGACTTAGTACAAAACTCTGGGGCCCCTCCACACAAGGCAGGGTGGAGACCCTGGGCTAAACTAAAAATATCACTGACATGACTGGCAGGTAGTACAGGGACAAAACTCAAGCTGGCACTGACTCTTAGAAATCTGCAGTGATCTGTATTCCTGCATGCTAACAAAAAGAATACAATAAAATGCTCTTACCTTTAACAATGCCCAAAAAGATCCCTCCTCCTTGCATTTTCCTTCACAACGTCTGTCAGGACCATTTGAGGAGCACACTGGCTTTTGATGCTGAGAATAGCAAGTCTGTCTTGAGAGACTTTGCTTCTCAGGTAGTTTTAGATGATTTTCATTTTTGACCTTTCTGCACTTGATGACAGGTATGGTAAAAAAAGCTTAAGAGCAGTAGCCACATCTTTCACACTAGACAGAATTGAGGAATGCTTCAGGAGCAAATGCTCGGTTAGACCCTTAATTGCGCTCACAGTTTTTTTCTCTGATCTGAGAGCATGCTTGAAGAAAAAGTAACTGATGGACACTCAGGCAAAAGATCATCTTTGTAAATAATGGCTAGTGACTCGCCAGATTCATTTAGCACATTGTTGCTTGCCTGTAAGAAGTACGTTGGAAACAGAAATTGAAATTGTCTTGCAATTGCATCCATCCCACTAAATTGCCTTCAGACTTGGAAAGAACTATCACTGTATGAACAGAATGCACCTATTTAGAAACTTTCCTCTGGATTTGTTAGGCACGGATTCTTAATAACTTTGTCAAAATGTCTTGTTATGCGTTGTGTGTTTATGACTGAAAGTGTACTGAAACTGCAAGTCACTGATCTGTGCTTTTCAGATCCTCAAACTGATACTGTAGTTGTGTTAATGTACTTGTTGCATTGCCCAGCAAACTCGCTGCTCAAAAAAGATCCACATCCTTCCTCTGCAATTACTGTGACACTATATATATATGTCTTGATATTTCTTTCCTCAAATCACTGTCATCATTACAAACTCAAACGTTTCCACAAGCCCAGTAGCTTCTGTAGAAACTGCAGAGTCATTTTGATCAATGCCTGCACAATATCACCACAGCGCAATTGAAGTGTTTAAAAAGCATCGTGTCTGGACTCCTACCATGTTGGACAAAGTTTTTAAGTGTTGGCTTTGAATTAAAATGGTTCTCCAGCTGTTCCCATCTTTTAGTGCTGTGGCTGGAATTCTGTGAAGCTGCTTTGTGACAACATCAGTTGTAAAAAGCGCTATACAAATAAATTTGATTTCAGTAATGTGTTAACAAGCATCATTTAGCACAAAATTCTAATTATGTGCAGCACAATGTACAAGTGTGGCATTGGGTTTTTTGTTGAAAATACGCTTGTACACATCAGAATAAACGCCACTCATAGTGCTAGCTCCATCATGTCCTTGTCCTCTACACTTGTGACGTGACAGTGCCTTGCTTTGAATAAGTTCTCTTTGCAGTTTGATCTGAAATATTTTGAAAGCCAAAAGGTCTCATTAATGTCAGCTGCAATTGCATTGTCAGTTTTGAACAGTCACATACCGAAACACTTGACTGAGCTGATCCAACCTTACTTAAGTCCTGAGTAGGGTCCATAATTATTGAGTAAAACTCTGCTTCTTTTATTTCAGACACAATCTCATTCTGTACTCGTGAGAACAGCACAGTTAATTTGTTCTGCATCAAAGGGCTCAGATAACGTTGCTCTTTTCATCAAGGACCACTTGTAAAGAATCATACCGCGCCAACCGGTCAATTACTGATAGGACGTTTTTATTATTTATTTTACCTAATGTTCCACCTACTTTTTTTCCTGAATGCAAGGGTGTATGAAGCCAAAATGAAAGTTACATCTGTGATTTTGATGAGCACTTCTGACCAAAATCTAACCTAGATTTTGTGTTCCAAGTCCAGTTGTGCATCGACCGTAAGCTCATTTTTCCACGTATCAATTATCACACATGCTGCTAAATGATGGGTTGATGATGGGATGAGCATGTCTGTCTGAAAAAGGCCAGCATGACACACAATAAACATGGTCCATCTTAGGCAAGTATTAGACATTTTATTTAGACATGTAAATTTAGACATTTTGAAGTAAAGATTACTTCAAAAAGCATCTGTCATTCTTGTCCCTGAGAAAAGGTCCCTCGAGTTAACACAAACCTTAGGAAAGTACAGTGCTCTTCACTCTGGGATCAGTAAAATCAACAGGGAGGTTGGCTTTGTCTGTTGGATATTCCTGGGTTTTCTCAATTTCATCACTTGCTTTTTGGTCAGGGTTGGTAGAAGTGATACCAGCAACTGGTAAGCTACTGTTAGCAGGTTTAAGTAGCTAATACTTGTGTGTCCCTGTGCTAACAGTGTCACCTGCATCCTCATCCTCACCCTCCTTGCTAAGACTCACAGCATGTACATTGAAGATAAAAGACAAACATTTTTGACAGCTTGGCATTAAATTCTTGTTTCCTATGTTGGCTCTGTCTTTTCTGAGCCACATCTGTATTTTCATTTGCTTGTCTTAAGCAAGATATGTGCTCATTCCAACAGGTGCAATGTTTTGGCAGCAATTCAAGAAGGTGACTGGGCACAATTTGATGTTTTTTTTTTCTCTCCTGGTGTGTGGTGTGATGCTGACAAATGATGAATTTACTTTAAGTGCATTTTGGTTTTCTGTGAAACATACTATCTGGAACAGTCATTTTTAATGCATAGGAACCTGAATACTTTTAAGGGGTTTTTTTACCTGACAATTCTGTGACTTACTCAACTAACCCAGTAATGGAATACCACTTGTAATGAAAAATCTAAATTCATGGTATAAAAATAACCTTCAGTTGTCAACCTTCAGTGAATGTAGAGAAATATCTGTTCGACTGATATGAAAGTTTGCAAGGGGAATGTTGTTATGGGAATGTGAAACAGTGACAAGAAATACATTTTACTATTGCATCTATTAAACTACAGGAACTAAAATTTAATCATTATGTACTAATTCTACCTAGTTTTTAAGTGCTGTGTCACCAACAGTATATAAATGAATCCAACTTTGGACATTGGATAAAAAAATTTAAATCACAGTGTCCCCCACAACTCTTACCTTCTCTCCTGGACACCATCCCTGGTGTCATAGTGAGAAATATGACTGACATGCTTGTTGATTCATCTAGCATATGTAAATAATAACTATGTGAAAATTGTATATAAACCCACAGGAAAAAAATCATACAATGTGATTCATATTATTCTCAAAACTATTTTTGAGACTGAGTAGCAGCACAAACAAATATTCTTATAAGACAAATCAGTGCAAACACAGTTGGGTGGCATCTTTACTGTGGAATATAGCTTAATTGTGAAAAGCCTGTAAGTCTGCCAAACAGCTTACTCTAGGTGTAAGCACCAGTGGTGAACTATGACTACTAGGTTAGGTCTTCACGTCAGGCCATGAATGTCAAAACTTGGTACAAAAAAAACAAGAAAATGCTGATTCTAGTTTCTGCTAGAGTTCTTATGGGATTTCTAATAGTATGTTAGCGATAAGTGAACACTGATGCACATGAACATTGTTTTAGTTGAAGCTTTCAACAGAAATTAACATTTAATTTACCTTACTGCCACCACTGTTTTTAACTGACTGCATTTCTAACAGCTGACTGAAACTTATTGATTAGTCTACTGTGGTCTATCCGTGACATATCTATGATTTCCAGAGAGTTTTTTTTTCCACTAAATAGGTGCCACCCATTATTTAGGTCCATTTCACTTTCAATTCCTAATGAAGTTGGTAATTAATCTAATATGTATGCCTTCTTTCCAGTTAAATAGATAGATGGATAGATGGATAGATAGATAGATAGATAGATAGATAGATAGATAGATAGATAGATAGATAGATAGATAGATAGAAACCCCCTGGGTTTCCAAACAAAAAGTAACCCTTGGGTTTCCAACTAAAATTTAACCAATGAAATAAGAGCATAACTACCAGATTCACAAAGTTTAAATGCAATAAGCATGATGATTCTACTAACTAAATGAGCTAGAACTGACAGATGCATTTTTTAAGTTCTGAGAACCACTAGTTCTTCTCTGAAGGCTTAGAAAACCATAAGAGTTCCCCAGTGGTAATTACATACTTTCAGAAAATCTGTTGCAATATTTTAAAGTATGATTATTGAACATGTTTTGAATGTATTTATACTGATATGTTATTATATGCAAAATACTGTGCTGAGAGACCTAGGTCGCTTGGCATTTCACATCCACTGGAACGGCTTAGGGCTGAGCAACAACATTGTTTATTTAAAACTCTTGATTTGGTTTTTGGCATACACACTGAATATGATGGAGACTGATGACTGATCCTATGCCATCTGCCTGCTAATCACATAAATCTGAATATGAAAGATCTCTCGCTTTCTGTATGTGTGTGTGTGTTTGTGTGTGTGTTTGTGTGTGTCCTCAACACCTGTTTATCTGCTCGTTACACCTCCTCATTATCATTAGGGAATCGGGGGTCATTAGTCAATCGTGGCTGAATTCAGCGGCAAAAAGTCAAAATGATCTTGACACACTTAATGAGTTGCGAGGCATTTAATGAGACATTTAGCAATGTACGTGATGTGCTGTAGTGATGCTATAGTACAGCTCAAAAATGGCAAT
Organism: Pygocentrus nattereri; assembly: GCF_015220715.1. NCBI lineage: Eukaryota > Metazoa > Chordata > Actinopteri > Characiformes > Serrasalmidae > Pygocentrus > Pygocentrus nattereri. Next base: position 11,915,788 of record NC_051224.1, on the reverse strand, counting down.
AAGCCAATGACACTCTGTAGGATAGATTATCATAGGACTGTAAATCTGTTAAAAGATTGACACTCTGTAAGTACACACTGCCAGATGAACTGTTGCAGTGGTTAAAATTGGATTATTGGATGAGCTCTAAAGGCATTTTGATATTGAATGCAGTGTATTAAAGCTGTTTTCTTTTTCAAATGCAGCCTCAGGCTGCTGGGGACTACCATTCTGGCACTTGACTGTGTGTGTGTGTGATTTGTTCTTTGTTTATATGGTAGGTGTTGGCTGACTCTCTGTCTCTCATTAGTCTGTTTGCTATTTGTGTCTTTCTCCATTCGGTAACATTAATGAAGCCTCACGTTGCTCACCAGACAGTTCTGGCAACAGTCCGCTTCCAACACACACCCATGCACACACACACACACACACACATAAACACCCACACATATATACACCCACATTTGTTTTTAAACTTTGTCAAGACTTACAATTACATGTTCTAAATGTTATATAGTGGAGAATTGAATTAGCCATCTTAGGAATCAGATTTATTGTTTTTATTTTGGCTTTAATTTATCTGTGTGCAGATTTTATAATATAATATTTTTTAAATAATAGCTTACATAATTAAAACCATTGTTGTAAGTTTTAAGTGGAGAAAATTAACACAGAGCTTGTGTGCTGCCTGTAGATATGTTAGACCAGTCAGATACAACCAAAACTCCATATGTTGTGACATCACAAACACTACTTACAGGCAGTCTGGCACACTATATTCAAGCGTCAAGCCTCACACTAGAAAATGTGCATATTCTGGATATTTTAAGAACCTTAAATTATAGAAAACAATTGAAAATAACTATTTAAATGCAGCAACATTAGCCAGAAAAAAATGTAATTAGACATTTTTGCCAAATCTTTTAGCCAGAGGATGGATCAGAATTTTTGAATATTCCATCATCAAAGTTTAAAAAACATCAATGGTAAAGTAGGTCAGCAAGTTAGCTTCAAAAAGCTTCTCACACATAAGAACTGTGGGATATCAAGTCAAGTCAGTGTTTATTTATACAGCAAGCACTGTCACAAAGCAGCTTTATAGAAAATTCTGTGTCCAAGTCCCCATGAGCCCCATCAGCGGCAAGGCGATGAAAAACTCCTTAAGAGCATAAAGGGGAAGAAACCTTGACAAGAGCTGACATTCAAAAGGGGAACCCATCCTCGTCTCGTCAACACCAAATAGCAAAACAATAACACAAGAGTAAAAATGTCTAGATTTAGGACATGAGCCAACATTACACATTAAAAGAAAATTGGTTAAAAGAAAACTTATTGCCAGACCTTTTGACTATTATGAACCTATTTATTTACATCCAAAACACAAAATAACTACTGCAGCCATCTAAAGGACACACTGGACAAGATTCCCTGTACTGCCCTCAGTATCAGATAATACAAAGTACAGCAATGTACAAGAGGTGATGAAGAAAAATATTGATAAACAACCAACTCAAGTTGATTTCGCACTGTGCTCTACTCAACATCATTTAATGAACTGATCATGTTTGCTATTACATAACTATTCACACACTCTCCGTTCTCTGAAATACTCATTATAGTGTATAGCAAGTGATAAAAAGAGGGGTTTTAGTTTTATCCATTGATCCTCTCCCCCTCTCTCTCTCTCTCTCTCTCTCTCTCTCTCCCTGCACACAGAGAGAATGACAGATGTGAGGAGAGAAAGCAGCAGAGATGACACGAGAGGAACATTGTGAGAAAGACAGTCGCAGGATAAAACAGTGTCATCCTTCGCTTTTAACTCTCCACAGAAAGGTTTTAGTTGAACAGTGGTACCGCTGTGATTCTTCAAAAACATGTCGTGCTGAAGCCATTTCAAAGCGAAATGACAGTGTCGAATGAGCCTAAGAAGAAACCCCCCTATTGTAGGGTCTTCATCCCTTGCTGGATGTCTCTCTCTCTCTCAGACATGGGGCTAATTAAGATCAAAATGGATGTTTTTAACTCTGTGTACAGATGGGTTTCTGAATATTTCATATAAATAATTGCTCTCAAATGTTTGGAGTCACTCTTGAGCATTCTCAACCATAATTAATATGCATTTAAAGAGGGCCTGGGTGAGCCCTAATGATGTGTGTGAGTGCCTGTGTGTCTGTGTGTTTGTGTAAAACCACTATAGTCTTTCAAATAACAGGTTGCAGGGTTCTGCTGTTTTTAAGACTCTGACCCAAGGTCATGGCCACGTTTAAATCAATATGCCATCCAGTCCAATTAAGCTGGACAGAAGCATGATTGAGTACAGTGGAGAGAAGTTAGTTATTGCCAGGCTAAATGGAAATTTCCATGGTTAGTAGGACTGCACAAACTGATTAGAAAATGCTTAACTGTGTGTGTGTGTGTGTGTGTGTGTGTTTTTTTTTTGGATCAGATGAAGCATATTGATGGAATTAATGACACATATACCTAAAATGTTGTCTGCACTACAAAAATGCAAAAAAATCTTGGCAAGTAAAATCATTTAAAATCTTGTCCACGAATTAATATTTCTCCTTTTACGATTGTTGTAAGAGTGTTATAAGATGTTTAACTTTTGTTGTTTGAATGTTTTAACATTTTTTTACTGATTTTAAATCGTTAAATTCAGTGAATGGATCTAGTCTCATTTTTTAGACACATGATTTTACTTGTTTCAAGCATTGTTTCTTGAATTAAGCAAAATTAACCTTAATAAGACAATTTATATAGAAACAATTAGTTAAATGAAGAAATCTAGAAATAAGTGGAATAATCTAATAATATTCTTGCAACACATCATGATGAAATCATATTGACTAGATTTAAGATATTTTTACTTGCCAACATATCATTTTTGCAAAGTGTTGACAACAAAAGCTCAAAAGTCTTTTTAAATGATGATGGCTGATTTTTGTCATACAAACCATTTAGAATAAAATTTTCTAAATTGTTCTTGGCTTATCTAAGAAAAAACTTGAATTGGCACAGAATATTTACATTATGCTTATAGGTTCTTCAATCGTAGAAAGGTTCTTCATGCTTGCAGTATGTTTGCAGTAATGATTAATTGGAACGTTCTTTGGGGAACTAAATGTTTTTTTCTATGGCTATGTTGACAGTGAGATGCCAGTGTATTCTGTACACCTGTTCTATCTTAGTTGCCAACTCCTTTGGCTTTCAGAACAGCATAAATTCTCCTGGGAGTGGATTCTTCAAGATGCTGGATGCATTGCATAGTCACAAATTTCACAGCTGCACAGTCTTGTGTAAACAGCCCTTTCCACCATATCCCAAAGACATTTGATAAGGTTGAGATCCAGAGACTGTGCAGGCCACAGTTGCATTCATGGAACCATTCAGTGACAAGACATATCTTGTAACATGATGTATTGTTCATTTTTCAGATGGTATGAAAGGCTCTCACACTACCACCACTAGGCTTTACTGTTGACACCAAATAGGATGGTTCAGTCGTAGCTAATGCCAAATTTGAATCCTTCCATCAGTATGATCCAAAGGAATCCTGGATTTGTCTGACAAGACAACTGTCTTTCACTCCTGAACGGTCCAGTTTTGTCTGTTTTTTTTTGTTCTTTGTTGGCAACATCAGCAACCAGAGTGGTCACTGGCTTTTGTGGTCTGATAAGTGGTGCATAATGAAATGTCATTCTGCATACCCATGTTGAATTTAGATGATGCTTATACAATTCTTGAAGTGATTTTTTTAAAGCAGAAGGAAAAAATGCAACCAACTTCTAAGACTGAACTTTGGACAAAGGACACACACAAAAAGAAAAACACTGAAACTGAAAAAAATGCTATTATTTTAGTTGTTGAGGCTTCAGTATAATTTTTCACTTGTGTTTAATAGCAGTTTTGACAGGAAATGAAATAAATGAAGGGTAGTTTGACTTTTGCACAGAACTGCATTTATAAACTATAGTTACATGATTGTATGTAACTCAGTTCAAGATTTGCCATTAGATCTAATCCATCCTTTCAGCTGTGCTAACATGCTTTCCACAGTTACCTCATCCTTACTGCAGAATATATATATAAACCACTAAGATAACCAGACCATCCAAGACATCCTTTTTTCTCTCTGACATTTAATTCTATTCCTAATTTTGCTAACATTATTCTCTGAATATGGTCAATTATCTATCCACATGGGGAATTGGAATAAATCTAACCTAATGCCCTTGGTTAATGCTGTTCAATAACATTACACTTAACATTCGTACCACGTCCAGCAGGGAAGGTTTTTCATTCATGGGTATTAGGATTAGGTCATAGCTTACTATGCAAAGCAAATTTTTATCACAATTTAAGGCTCTCTTGTCAGATCTTGGGAGACGGTCATCTAACATATGCATGGCTGAATATCAATTATTAAGCTGAAGATTTCTCTAGACTTTTATGTTCTTTTTTTCAGTGGGCCCCTTTGAGAATCCTTTGAATTTATTCATTTAAAATTAGATTTCAGTGTTAATGTTTTTCTGTCCTTGCTTAAATTTATTAGCATTGTCGTGCATCCTCATTTCTGTCTATCTTTATTAAAGGAGTTTCAATGGGAACTTGCAGATACTGGCTGTAAGGTGAACTCTTTACTCCCGGGAGAAGTGAAGAGGCATTGGTTAAACCTTGGCGACTTCAGGATATCCCCTTTCTTTCCAGCAAAGCCATATTGTGAGGTTGTTAGTACAGAAAGGCTTAGCATCTGATCCTAACAGCTTTGTGTCATGGAAAGCTCACACAATTCTTGTGGTGTAAGAAAGAGAGCTGCAGTCCTCTGTAAGGATTTCGGACATGGAATGTACTACATTGATTCATTCAGTATGCAGTTTTGGGATATAATGGAATACAAGTTTTAGGAATATGTATTCAGAAAACAGAAGTCTGCGTTTTCCATCCACAGTACATTTTGAAAAGGCAGTATTCAGAATACAGGTACTTTGTTATAATTTGTTAGCAGAATACATTTAGAATACTTACACATTAAATAAAAAGCATACCGACCTTAAAAAAACACCATCATTGATTGTTCATTAACTGTTTTAAAATTTGTGCAGCAAAAACATTTGTTAAATGGGCTAAAAAGCATAGCTTGGCCAACAGCTTCTTTACAAACACTGCTCAGCTAAAGCCTAAAGTGATGAGAAGGTCATTTATCTCAGTATTACTGAGCTTTTTTTTGGTTGTGATTGAACCAGAAATGGACATGTTCACAATTGATAAGCTTAGCATCACTGTTTTACTGGACTTGTAGGTGCATTTCATGGCATGATGACTATGACAAATTGTTTATAGAAAATGTCATTTTCTAGTGTTGGGAGTTTCACAAAAGTGGGACAATATTAATCTTAAAAAACTGAAAAACAACTACATTTCAAATGTAGATTCAGATTCTTTTACAGAATCTACTGTTATTTTGTTGTGAGGACATGCACACTAGGTAATAAGGGTAAGAGTAATAAGGGTACAACACTCATGAAAAGCAGAGTCCCAGATCTCCCCCGTTATCATGCAATACAAACAAAGCTACATCACTGACCATCTCACACTACAGGACTTGTAAAACTCAAATGTTTGAAAATATCATAAGGCCTCAGATCACTTCAGAGCTCGATCAGAGATTGACTCATATCTCCTCTCACTACCAGATCATCCCCGCAGTCAGTTACTTTCCTTTAAGCCCCTTGACCTGGAAAATTATTTCATATTGTACAAATTTGAATAAGAAATTTAATAAGAAATAGAAAATCAGGGTTAAAATGGAGCTGAGAATCATGTGGTGTAAGTCCAGCTTAATTGTGTTCCAGGGTCAGTAACATTTATCTTTGACAGCTCACAAAACACAAAAGACATGAGTATACAGCTTTTACGTTGGTCCCCTGCTGCATTTACCAAAACATGTCCTACTTTTGTGTAGTTCATGAAACAGACGGCAGTCATTCTCAGTGAACTGAAGCAGGTGATGAGGGGGACAAATTAAGCAAATCAAAAATAAGCTAATTTTTCATGAAACATATTAATAGAAGAGTTATTTGAAGAAAGCTTCCAACCAGTGATTCTGCACGCCAGCTTCTTCAGTTCATTATGCAATCTAAAAAATAAAAAGGCCAAAAAGGGTTTTTGTAGTGATGCCAGAGAAATATAATGTTCGGATCCATTAAACACTTTTAATGGATAATTCTTTAAAGCTACACTATGTGAATTTGGAGCATGTGGGGATCTCCCTGTGGTAAATGTATAATTGCACACCACATGTGGAAGAGCATTTTGTAACATTGGCTGTGCTCCAAACTCCTTTCCCCAGTGGATGAATCTGATAATTATAAGTGAGAGAGTATTTTGAGTATTTAAAAAGAACCTGTAAGGGAATTATCTACTATTGTCAACACATTTCCATCAGTATAATGTTGATTTTGCATTTAAGACCAAAACATTAACCTTATTTTTGATCCTGTGCATGTGATAATATGGTATACAGTAATATGGAAAGACGTATTAGTATGCTAATTCTTTCAACTAAAAAAAGTGAAACTTTAAAAAATGCTTTCACTAAATGAAATAAGAGGGCAAAGAACCTTTTGAATGTTTTTTAAAAACTCTACACAATGTAAAGATTTTATACTAATTCAATTTATTTCCAAGAACCATGGAGCCAAGAACCATTTGGGAACCTGTTTTTTAAGAGTGTAGTTCCTACGGCTCCCCTTTAAAAAAGTGCTGGCAGATCCTTTATACTCTGGTACAACTCCACACATTTTAAGAGTGTTCCATTATCAGTTTCTCTGGTCAGATATTGGAGCTTTAAGTGAGGATCTCATTAGCGATTTCATCATGGCTTCCCGAACAGCCCAACTTCTCAACTGCACTGGCCATACTGCAAAATATCTTCCTGTTATTATTTTGTGGGCCGTCAAGCCATCTCTAACTCCATCTCTAACTCTGCCAACCATATGGATAGTGTTTTGTATGGATAGCTGTAGTCTTCTTGGGTCTTTAGGCTTCTTATTAAAATATACCTCTGGTTGTATATTTGTTGCTTGTCATCCTCTTTTACCTGCAACTGTTCCAAGCATTACTGTTATTTCAAAGTAATTTGTTCTTCTTGTAATATGTCCAAAGTAGGACTGCTTTAGTTTCTGGGCTTCGAGTGAGAAGTGAGGACTGATTTGATCAAGTATCCATTTGTTTTTTGTTTTTTGTTTTTTGAACCGAAGTTCAAAGGCATCAATATTTTTCCCATTCTGCTTTGTTATTGTCCAGCTTGCACATCCATGAAGAACCTCAGAAAACACTTTGGCCTGGACAGCTCTAATCTTTGTTTGCAATTATATCTGAAGATCTTTCCAAGCCCTTTTATCCATGGTCTGCTGAGAGCCAATCTGTGTCGTATTTCTTGACTGCTGAATCCTTTATTGTTAATTATTGATCCAAGCAGGCAAATATGATCTTTACAGTCAATAGTAAAGTTAGCAACTTTTCCCTTTGTCATAAACTTTGTTCATATTGAGCTTAAGAGCCATCTTTTCATTCTATTCTATAACTTTCCTTGGAACTTTTCGTTATGAGTGCGTATTGATGTATCCTCCAGCAATCCTTGCTCATCTTCCTTCAGTCTTGCTTCTCCTATTATATGTGCAGCATACAAGTTGGTGATAGTATGCAGCCATGTCTAACTCTGCTTAACTAATAATTAGTATATACACCACCATTAAAATGTTTTGTGACACCTTGCAATTTAAAATGTGTTGTATCAATGTGCAATAATTTCACATTTTAAATAGAAATCTGTAAATCTGCATTGTTTTCTAGCAAACAGATGAAGCAAGAGCTCACAATGCATGTTTAACAGTATTTTGAACAGTATATGTCAAATCATTATTAATAAAACCCACTGTTTATACAATGGAAGACAATTTGATGAACATGAAGCTAATTAATTGTGCAAATCAAACATTATTCACAACAGAAAGAAAAATGTCCCCAAACCTTTGATCAGCAGTGTAGTTTTGATTGTTGCTTTTCAACAGAGATCATCTGCATGATTAAAGGGAAGGAAAAAAGCAGCAATATGAGCAATAGCCTCTCTGAAGACAATATTAAAGGCCTTATTGTGTAAAAAAAAAAACAGTTTGCTAGAAAAGTCATTTGCAAATAGGTTTAAAGTGTTGTGGGAACAACATTAATTAAATTACAATTAATTTAATCCATTAGTTTGCTCTGCAGGAGTCCTTGCTGGGTTGCATTTTTTTTTCAGTTAATTATTCTTGGGCACCTGCTCTGTCATTATTGATGCTCTTGATTAATTGAGCTGGGGCTCTCTTGCCTTCGCTGTGTCCCATCATCCTGATGTTCTTGTGGTGATTTGAAAAAATCAGAGACTTGCAAGAGTTTATTCCAAAATTTGTATCAGCTACACCTGCCATACAGCCGCAAATTTTAAGTATAAAACTCCTTTTACACCAAACCCACCTTGTTTCTTAGAACTTTGAAATTCTCAGTGTATGAGAGGGTTAAATAAACATGCATGCTTTTCTAGGAAGGTTCATTACAGCTCTGGTTGTTTTAGCGAAAATCTACTTTTTTTAGGCAAGTAGCATTTTTAATAACCATTGTCTACTTTATGAACGCACATATATAATTATATTTGTGTTTTCTCTAATCTTTCTTGTGTTGATGAATGACTAAGGAAATTTGGCCTCAATGTCACCTCATAATTATTACTCTGGTGAAAAAAGAAGTCTGCTTATGACTTCCTGAACACTAAGGTGGACTTGTTTCATTGATATGATTTGTCCTAAGATAGTCGGTGTGAGATTTAAATTACCTTTTTAAAAACATCTTTACCATATACACAATATGGCCAAAACTATATGGACAGCTGGAGTTTCCCCCACTATATCAGATATAACCTCCACTCTTCTGGGAAGGCTTTTCACAAGACTTTGGAGTGTTTATGAGAATTATACACATTTAGAGCATTTGATGTCAGATTGATGTTGCACAAGAAGGCCTGGCTTGCAATCAACATTGCAATTCGTCTCCCAATAATGGTGTTGAGGTCAGGGCTCTGTGCGGGCCACTGGAGTTCCTCCACACTTGTCAAACCATGTCTTTGTGGACCGCACTTTGAAGCACAGCCATGCTGGAACAGGAAAAAGGGTCTTCCTTAAACTACACGATTAATATAGAAGCATACACAATTAATATAGAAGCATATAATTGTCTAAAATGTCTTGGTATACTGTAGTGTTAATATAACCCTTCACTGGAACTAAGTGATTAAGCCTAAAACCTTAAAAACAGCCGCAGATCATTGCACTTGTGAACTTGTGTGCACCTTCTTGACCGTGGAAATGTTTTTTTGATGAAGCTCCCAGTGCAAAGTTCATGTGCTGATGTTGCTTCCTGAGCCAGTCTGGAGCTCTGTATTGAGTGATGCAGTAGAGGATAGGTTATTTTGACATGCTACATGCTTCAGCATTCAGCAGCCCCGCTCTATGAGTTTGGGTGGTCTGCTGCTTTGTGGCTGAGCTGCTGTTGCTTCTAGATGCTTCCATTTCACAAAAATAGCACTTACAGTTAACTGGGCCAGCTCATAGTGCAGAAACTTCACAAACTGACTTGTGGCAAAGCTGGCATCCTATCACAGTGGCACATTGAAAGTCACAGAGTTCTTCAGTACATTTTAATATACAAACTGAACAGTAAGAGGGTAGTATATATCTCCCCTGTGCCATGTTATCCACCCCACCATTTCTCTTTGTCTTTCCTTCCATCTTTGCAGTGGGAGAATGAGCAGTTGCACAGTTTGGAGGAGAGGGGTCGCCTGCTGCTCTCATTGCAATTTCTGCCCCCGCCCGAAGAGGGAGAGGGAGATGGCCATCGGGGGGGCCTGTGGGTCGGAGTGCAGCGATGTGCCCACCTGGCTGCCATGGACGTCAACGGCTTCTCTGACCCCTACGTCAAAACGTGAGCGGATGTGACTTTTGTCTCTGAAGCTGTGTGCTGTAGCCGCAGCTTTGGTGTGGGTGGATGATTTAATCCTTATTGCATTTTTTTAAGTCATCGAACATCAGCACAACAAGAAAACATCTTGGGTTTGGCTACTTGAACCATGAAGGATTAAAAGTTGTCAAAAGAGTATAAGCAAGGGGCTGGAAAAAAGGGAAAGATGATAAATGATCTTTTGGGGAAGGAGCAACAGACAGAAAGAGATGATGGGAATAAGATGGACCAATATTTATGCTGAAGCTGAATGTAAACGGCTCGGCCGCATCCCCCACAGGTTTTCACTTTACATATTTCACATAGCTTTACTTCTCACCCACATCGCGTGTTAAAATAAATATTCCTTCCTCAGGCAAAATGGCAAGAGAATCGACAGGGCCCCCACCCACACACATGTCCATGTCATATTCGCTCTCTCTCCCTCTCTCTCTCTCTCAAACTACACAGTAAAAATTTTGGCTTTGATCGTGAGAGGGAGTGTGTGCGTTGGAGAGTGTGGGGAGGGGCAGGGAGTGAGGGTTAACAGCAGTATATAAAGCAAATGAAAATTTTATGGAAGCCAGTGGGATGCAGAAAAGCAGAAAAGCAAATAGCGACGAGTTTCAATCGATACATGCGAGGTAGCACAATGCCTCTCTTCCAGTTGTTTTTGTGTGTGCGCACCTCCCACCTTTCTATGTGCTTTTTTTCCATCCCTCCCCCACTTTGCCCACCATTCCAGATATTTGAAGCCAGACGTGCAAAAGAAATCGAAACATAAAACGGCTGTGATTAAAAAGACCCTTAACCCAGAATTCAATGAGGTACGGACCCTTTGATGAAGCAACCAATTGTAAGATATACCCACTACAAAATGTTCATCGGTGTGCATGCATAAGTGTTTGTGCGTATTTGTGTATGCATGTGTTATGTGTCTCATAACCTCTATAAGACTGATAGCTACAGTCAGTGTTAATGAGATGTCTGGTCCAATCTCTCCATCCACACCCCACCTCCAATCTCTCTCTTTGTCTCTCTCCTCCTGCCGCCTGTCTCTGGCGTGTGCATGTGGGCGCTGAGTATCATCAGTCAGGATGAGTGCCTCGTTTTCATTCCCTCACTAGTCCCCCAGCAGCATGGGCTACTGGTGCAATTACTCCACTGGGCAATGTGGAACCGGTCCTATAGACCCAGTCACTATCTGCTCAAGAGCACATAGCACATTCAGTGACACCATCACACCACATTGCACTTTGAACAGGCCTCATGGGAAATGATGATTCCGCAGCGCATCGCCACAGAATTCCAAGTGTGTCATTTGTCTCATTCTCAATTTCGTTACATTCACAGGAGTTCTTTTATGAGATTTCCCTCTCAGAACTGGTCAGTAAGACACTGGAGGTCACAGTATGGGACTATGACCTGGGTCGCTCCAATGATTTTATAGGTGAGAACAAAAAAACGTTGGTCCATATGATATTGATCTCTTAGACATGCCACCATTGTGCTGGATATTGACAATGATTGTTGACTCTGAACTGATTGTTGCTGCATTTATTACCAGCCAGTTTGCTTCCATAGCTGCAGATAACAATATTCACAGATCACATATATCACAGTAACATCCTCCCCTTTTAATTTAATATGCAAACAAAATACTGATGGCTAAGCACTGATCACTGCAGCTACAAACTAATAACCATTAAAATCACAAACTTAACCACATCTGTGAAAGTGAAACACTAACAAGCATCAATTAATAAGCATCATACAGGCCTTAAGGGCAGTTAGCTCGAGTTTGCCATGTGCTGATTGTCTGGCCCATATGTTTTGTATGGCTGGCTGATTAAATTAATTAAATAAAGATTAATGTCAGAATTTCTGATGTACCCCCCAGAGCCATTCGATGTATCACAGCCTAGTCCTCATCTTTCCTTCATATGTTTATGTCCTATATTTTGATTAATTGGTAAGAGTTTGTTACCAAGGTTGATTCTAAACTGGCACTATAATGACCACTTTCAAACCAACTCTAGGTTGACCAGCATAAGTTAAAATGAGTTGTGCTTGAAATGTGACAGGAGATTCAGTTGAACCAATTTTAGGAAAGTATGTCAAATCAACAAAATTGCCTTAAATTGAAGAAAGGAAATCAAATACTTTCATAGTTCAATTATTTTCTTGTAAATAATGATTTATTTATGTGGACAAGTTTGTTGTGTTGCTAAAACAGTAACAGCAGCCTGTTTGAATTCCATCTAGGACTGGGATCACTCATTGTTTTATAATTTAGTAACAAAATGAATATGCAGGAGTTCTCCTTCAGTTTTGTATGGACGAGTGCTGTCAGAACTATGCACAGACATGTTGTGGGGTAGAGGCAAAAAGGGAAAAAGCACACAACGAACAAGAATTAAATCTGATTTATTTTAGTGTATATTGCAATCACTCTTATCAAGAGAGACCGTGCAATTATGTTTCAGATAAAACCAAATATACTGTTAAGAATTTTTCAAAATCAGCCAGAGGCACTAATATTATTATCTAAGCAGGGATTTGAACATTAGTTGCCCGTGAGCAAAAATGCCGTCACTATATTATTTAATTGTCTTGAAGTATTCAGTTTTAACTCTATTTAAGAGCTCCACAGAGTGTTTCATAAATCCCTATTTCTTTCATAATAATGAAAACATGGCACAGAAAGTTTTCAACAACGTTTTTTCCAACACGATGTTTGGTTCTTGTTCAAAATAACCACATTATAGAGTGTGATGCTTTCTTTTTTTATTATTAGTGTTTATCAGTGTGATTTTCAGCACTGGTGTGATGTGTGATATGTTGCAGCAACTGGAACAATCTCAAGAGGTGATGGCCCAAGAGCAACAAATCTCATAAAAACAATCCATGAGCTCTATTCCCGAGCTGAAACTGACCATCATCTCGTTGAAATGGATCTTGAAGAATGGTGGGGGAAATATATATAGTTATTATTCATACCTACTAAAAGAGAACTCATACAGTCTGAGGATAAAAGGTGCAGCGGCTCAAGCCCCCCCTCTGCCATCTATCTGTGCACATGCATGAGCATCTATGTGTGCACATGCATAGAATTGAGTTGCTATGTGCACCGTGACAGGAGTGCATTGTGGGGACTTTTCACATTTCAGTCCATTTTTACAGAATTATTATCCTGAAACCTTCCCATCAGGTCTGATGCACTTTTTTAAAACTGAGTATGTGGAAAGAAGACATGGAGGATGATTGGATCAAGCAAAATGATACATTTCTTTTAGCCAGTGCAGCTCCAACACACAGACATTTGTTAATACCTCACTCTGGTAAATAAAAAAAAAAAAAAGTAATAAGAGCACAGGGAGTTCCACTGGCTTACACAGGAGCTCTGTGTGCATGTGTGTGATGAAGCTTGAGCTCGGAGGATCAAAATGTGCAAACATTTGAGCAAGACACCTAACCCCCAATTGTTCCCCAGACACCGTGGATAGGGTTTCCCACCACTCCGGGCAAATGTGCTCACTGCCCCCTAGTGTGTGTGTATTCACTAGTGTGTATGTGGTGTTTCACTTTTCACGGATGGGTTAAATGCAAAGGTGATATTTCACCTTTTGTGGGATTAAAAAGTGTCACTTAAAGATAATGGATACATTTTCACAATTGATATGCATGGTCATGGATGATTTTCTGTAGGGATGTACATACCTAATAATTTTATATGCAAGTATCCTCACAAAATATAGTTACTAAAAGGATATCCGGCTAACTATGCAGAAAAAAAAACAAGTTAAAGGTCCAGGTTAAAGGTCCAGTACCGTTAAGCAGTAACTCTGGTATGAAGAAGCTAAAAATCTGTAGCACAAAAACTAAGAAGCAAGCAGAGAAATACATTTGAAAAAGTTCAATTACTATAAGATACTGAAAAATTGCTGAAAAAATTGCTGAAGCTCCTAGTAACTGAATGGTAATTTCAGTATTTGATCACCGGCACCTCAAACAATTAATAAAGTACTTGAGTACTTTGTGTCACAAGTCACATAAGCAAGTTTATTTGGGATTACTGAACAACTCAAAGTAATTGTAATTGTAAACTGGTTTGAGGCCAATATGAGATGACTTAGGCATGCATTTTGCGCAATGCCAAACTACATTATCCTTGTAGCCCCGGTGCAAAACTTAGGATAACACGATTGACTACATTATCTGATCTACACTTGGAGCAAGGAAAAAAAATGAATTTTTACCTTGACTTTAAAAACAGTTACAGCCTTGAGTTCTCACATGACCACTCAGACGCATGGATGTAAATCATGCCTGTTCTCTCTAATGAAAAGAGCTTTGTATCGCAGGTGGAGTGTGCCTGAGCTGTCACTCTCAAGGAGATGCCCTACGCCATTGGATGGACTGCCTGAGGAACAAGGGGCAGAAGGTGGAGCGGTGGCACGTTCTGACCAACGAACTCCCTCAGAGCACCTGCCAGGAGTGAGGACAGAGTGACAGAGACTGGCTGAATAGTAGACTTGTATGTGGTGGGCATTGAGATGGCTGATATGCCTGAGGTGGGGTCTCTTAATGCTTTATGGAGCAGCGATCCTGGAAATGACAGATAACAGTGGGAATGCATTTGAGTGATTCGAACTTTCTGCACAATATGCTCTTAAAAATAAAGGTGCCAAGTGTAACCAAAAGCATTGCGTAAATCCACAGAACAGTAAAGCCACAGAAGAACCACTCTTAGTTTACTAAAGAACCTTTCAATGTGTGGTTCTTTAAAGAATTTAATTTGGTTGGTGCCATAAAGAACCATTTTTGGACTCTTAAAATAGCTCTTAATGGTTCTTTGCAGCATTTGTAGAACTCTTCTCAAAAGGTTCTTTAAGATCGTTCCAGCAGCCAATTCATAATTTTCTCCACATTCATAAGGTTCTTTAATAACTTAGGCATAAAACCAAACCTAAAAGCAAAATATGAAGGATGGTTATCAGGTTAGTTAGCTACTGCACTGGCTATCATATGCATAATGTTAGCTAGCTTGGTAGCTTGATACTTGGCAGCTAACAGTAATGTTAAAAGAAGCATCTGTGTAGTATTAGCAACCTTTATCATGAAATATGTTTGTGAACATAAGCATTTTGTTCCATGGGGGGACAGTTGGGATGTGTCCACGACAAGTTTTAAAGGCTGGCTTCGTACCCAGTATTGGCTCTGTTCTGTGCTAGCTATGAAATTATTAATGCAAATGGTCAGTACCATAGCCAGCCATATGGAGCCACAGTTTAAATTCCTTTCCTCTGCATAAATTGTTAATATTAATGATGGTTAAGGTGAGATCATGTGGTTGCATGAGTGCTACTTCAATGCATCAGTAGCTACTTCTAGTTTTTGTGTTTATTTTATTTCAATTATTGTCTTGAGACATATTAACTGACTAATAACGATGCGATCATAAGTCGGGTAAAGTAACATGAGCTGATAAAGTGACCTAGCCACTGTAATATGAGGTTTGAGTGTGAGTAAAGCGACTGGTTCACCTTGTGTTTCCAGGTATGTAGATAAAAACTGAATTTTGTTTAAATCTTAAACAGGAGGGTAGATAGATTCCTGACCATAACTTGAGGCTAAAATCATTTAAATATTTATGCTATTTCTTAAAGCATCACCCATAATGAATGCCAGGTTCTGTGTCCTCTTTAATCATGGAGAAAAAACACTCTATGCTTTGTGTGTCATTGCCAACCTTGTGGTCAGCACAGCTCCTTAAAAGGATATACAGTGTAAAATTGTCATTGTGAACCTGTTCAAGTTTCATACTTTCTGATCTATCTCGTCCTTGTCCCCAGCAATTTTCGACATAAAGTGATGCACATGACAACAATTAACAGAGCCTCACTTCACCATTCCTTTTTTCACCCAAGCTCCACTCACTGTCTAGTGTAGGCAGGAGATTCACGAACCCTGACGCAATCACTGCAACACGCACAATGAATGAAGAGACGGGGGTGATAAAGCAGGATGATGCCTGAAACTACTGTCACATTTTTATCCTGCCTTTCAATCTCTTGCTTTGTTTATGAAGGACACATAGTAAACAAAATTGCATTTTCTTCAATTCACAATAGTTGTTATTATTTATTTTATTTATTTATTTTTTGAGTATTTCCCTTTTACTGAAAGCATGACTCTACTGGCTGTTAAGATTTGCTGCATCACATCATCAAAACGTTCTGGCCTCTCTAATAAACACTCCTACTCACCCAGCCTTCATATTTTTACCGTCACAGCTGCCGTTTCACATACAGGAGAGGCGAACAGGAGAGTGTAACATTCCTTTATTAGTGACTGATTTAGCCAAATCTTTCATTGGTGTTAACAGGCTTTTGGGTGAAATGAATCATGCTCTGTCTGCAATAGAGTCAAAGTTGATTTTGTTAGTGAAGAAGTTGAGTACACATCCTCTACAGAGAAGGAAAATGCCTTAATTAAGTTTGGTCGCTGTAGAGGATGTGTTAACTTATTTCTTATTTTAACTAAGAAAATGAACAAAACGTCACTGAAAAGACTGTGAAAAAAGACCTCCTCCTTGTTTCTACGCTCATTGTGCATTTTATCAGCTCCACTTACTATATAGGTGCACTATATAGGTGCAGATGGACTACAGTTACAGACTAATTTTGAAAGATCCAGCACCGTTGAGGTAACATAACCAAGAACCAGGCACCTTTATTTTTAACAGTGTATACCAGAGTGTATACCAGCCTCCTGGAATATTTCCATCTGGCACATTTTAGTTTTTTCCCACTCACACATCCACTCCACTCAGGAAGGGCTTGTTAATTAGCAGATTAGCTGGATCATGTGTGTAAGAGAAGGGAAAACACTACAATATGTAGGACAGAGGTGTTCCAGGACCAGAATGAAACAACTGTTTATACATTACATGGGGAATTTATAGAAATAATGATTTAAAGTTTAAAGATTAGCAAAGCTGCACAAATTCTGCATTACCTGAATGCCTCCTGCTTGTGTTCTTAGTAGGAGAGATTGACGGCTAGACTACCAGTTGCCTTTTGATCGATAGACCACCCCTCTTTCTCTGTCTCTCTCTTTCTCTCTCTCATTGCTGCACGTTTTATACATATTTTGTAACATCAGAGTGAATTTGAATCCTCATAGATCCCCATGTAGCATTGTCCTCCTGACTGATCGCTGTAGAAAGTGTATTTTGCTGTTCAAACGCTTCAGTGACCTCTGCTTCTGGCGAGAGCTGAGAAGAGGCATGCAGTGCATTAAACAGGCTGTGTGGAAACATGCAATGTGCCTGCTGCAAATTCACCCATACCTTGCACCATACAGCACAGCCATTGAAAAACAGGAGGCTTCATAGGAGCCAAGGGACTGACCAGTGCAAGCTGGGTTTTGGCTATAGAATGTAACACTGGGAGGTCCAGATAATTAGGTGATAAGGTATCTCAGATGGGCTAGGACCTGTCTTTTGTGATTTACCTCTTCAGGCTCTGCCCACAAATGCATTCTTTCCTAGCAACTGTTGTGATAAGCTTACATGGCACCAAATCTATTCCTTCATATGAATACAGTCAGGAATACAGTACAGTAAATGTTAGAAATGAATAACACTATAAAAATGTATTTGGACAAACTAAGTTATGTGATCTAGGTTGAATGGCGTTTTTTACATTCTGTTACGCTCATCCAACCTCGCAACAGCGTTTACGAAAGAACGCATTTCATGATGAAACAAGTCTATGGTTGTACACAAATGTCTGGGCCCCCCTTGTCAACCTGTATGCAAATATACACACATCCTCTACAGCATACTTGCCTCTACATAATGTGATGTGCATTACTGTTCATTTGCTGAATTTAACATACTAAGGGAAAAATCATTAAATGTGGCCTGTGCAAAAGATTTGCCACCTTTTAAACTTTATGGATTCTTTTCCCCCAATATGTTAAACTCAACAAATAAATAGAAATATTTAAGACATATTTCAATTTGTTTTCTGAAGAGAATGTCATTTGATCAGGGGTGTTTACCCTTAGGTATAGATCTGAAGTCAATTCAGAACTGGAGCAGAATTTAATCCTATATCTGAGATACTTCATAAATGCTGGTCCTCCTGTAAAAACAAGACTGACCATTTGTTTTTGTAGCATGAAGCAATGTTTACAGCATTTTTAGCCTGACCTGACAATGTTTTCCAGGGCTTCGAATCTTGCAGTTTTGAATCTCCATTTGCTACTGTTATTTTTATGGGTTTTACAGACATGCTATGAAATTCATGCTAGTTGATTTTTAGACTGATATGTTTACATGTGCAGCATTCTGGGAATGTGTCTGCATGCCTGATGGTGCGAGTGTGAGTTTATATTGCTGTGTTCTCTTGGTATTTATTGCGTGTCGTATTCTTGAGGATTTGTGATTACTACATTTATATGAAGTGCTTATGTACAATTTGGAAATACAACTGGAATGCATTGCTCTACAACTCATTGTGTCATTTCTTGCCTTTAACTGTTCTTCAGTGAGCCTAAAGCAGAATTCTGACCTCAGTTGTACTGTTTTGCTCAAATGACCCTCTTTGTTTCACTCATGTGACTATCTATAAAAGTGTCGTGCCCAAATGTATTTAAAAGAAAAGGAGTTGGCACTAATCCAAAAGATCAGAGAGGATTTGTTTAATGCACATATGAAGGCAAGCAAGTCAAATGTGCTTTTCTCCGACCATATCAAATCTTAGTGTCCGTGTCCTACATATTTGTGGTATTTTACTTTTTTCTCCCAGCGGCCCGTTATGACATGACATCTGTGTATCATAATTCATTTTTACAAGACTTTATTCCTTAGAATTAAACAAGCTGGTTTTGATACTGTGCAAAGGACTGATATATGTAAACGATCTCGGTTTTGATTGGCTGCCCCATCCTAAAATACTCTTTGGTATAAACGGGTGGGGCTAACAAGTGACAGTTTGAGTTGGCAGGTGTTTGGAAATACATCACATAAGCAGCTTATTTAAAATGGGCCCTTTTCTCCATACAATTTCTGTCTATGGACCGGGGAGTGAGAATGATTAAACTACAACAAATTATTATGCAATTATTATGCAAATTATGAACAATTCCATTATATGAGTGCTTTAAAGAAGAGGAATATTACAGCAGAGGAATACTGAACAAAGAAGCTCATTTGAAAATAGCTCAATTTTTTCGCCTTATTTCCACATATGACGCAATAATTTATAATGTCTATTTGCATTTAAAAGACTAGCACTAATGCTTTGCTTAATGCACATATGAGCAAAGCTTTAAGCAGGCAAGTCAAATGTGTTTTCCCCTACAAAATTCAAATTTCCATGAAGTCTTAACAAACATAGTAAAATAAAGTAAATATAAAAGTATTACAAATATTATATATATATATATATATATATATATATATATATATATATATATATATATATATATAATTACAGACCACTTTCATACTGTTACAAAACACAACAGCAAGCCACGCTATTACTGAGCCTCAAACTAACCAAATAACGAAGCAGACTGTATGAGTTGAACCTGTTAAGCTTACATTACACTATTGAAAACACAGGCTGTGCTAGGAATTATCAGTTAAGGTATTTGGAAAAAACTCTGCAGCACTGCCCCCTAGTGTATGTAAACATTGACAACATAAAAAGTCATTTATGACATTATTGCAGACAGGGCTGGAATTGTACTTTTTCATTTACTAAGTATTTGAGTACTAAGATTTGTACTTAAGTATTACTAAAAAAAACACTTTTTACTCTATACATATCCATTTAGACCTATAAATGTTACAAATCTCTAAAGCAGGATTCTTTTCTCCTTTGCTAAAAGTTTTGGTTGCATGTCGGTTGAGTTCCTGTGCATTTGAATTTCCTTGTTTTAAAATTACAGCATCAAACCGAATTCATACCAATGTAAAAAGACAGTGCTGTCACCTATACCAATTCCTCTCTGTTTGGGGATCAGTACAGCAGATCGGTCACCTCACCACACCACACCACACCACCACATCACACAAATACACTTATAATTGGTAAAACACTTACTTTTTACTTTTACCAGCTGAACTATGTTTAACTGTAGAGAGTTTTTGACTTCACCTGAGTATACTTTTGGCTACATCCACTTTTAATTCAAATTTTGTCACAGTAAGTACAGTTTCTCTGTACATTCTTCCATTCCTGAGTACTGTTTCCTGGTTGTCTTACCTTAAACAATAATATAAGCCAACATATAAACGGCCATCACGTCACGTGGTTTGACTACTAAAGCTGCCCTGATGCATAATGAGACAAAATAGATGCAACAAATGTACTGAACTATGTAGTTGCCACATCTTGATATGTTAAAAAAACAAACAGCAATTATGAATACTACTTTGCTGTTGTTACTGGCTGGGCCAGGCTTGCTGGGCAGCTGTGTCATTGTGTGTGTTGCTGTAGTTATTTCTACTAATGATGAAGCATGCTGCATTGCATACTGCTAGGAGCTGTATCAGTTCTTGCCCTTGTAAATGAAAGAGAAACAATCTGGGGACATTTTGGGGTCTTTTATCATACCTCTTCAAAGATTAAAGAAACAGTTGTGCACAGGAATGAATGAGGTGTTCTATGAGGCAGTGACTGCTGCTGTCTGTAATGTCATAGGCTGTGACCCTTATTGACCGTGGGCCAGTGGGTAGATGTGAGATGCTACATGTGATGTTGGCTATGAAGTTTATATGACATGTATTACACATTAGTTTACTTTTTTTTTTTTTTTTTACAATTTTTTAGAAATAATTTTATTATTACATTTACAATGTCGCACAGCATTTTTGGAATATCAAAGAGATGCCAAACGGTTGCTTACTGTATATCTGCTTGTATAGCATTGGCACTTTTAATGCTTTTTTTCTTTAAACCCAGAACGTAATTCAAAGGTTCTTTAGTAAAGGCAGTAGTTATATATAGAACAATGACAACTGAAAGAACCACTTGAATGTATAAATGGTTCACGGCATGAGTAAACTGTTCTTATCTATGACAGAAAACATACTGTATACTTATCAGTCCTTTAAAGAACCTTTTATAATAATGGTTCGATGTGCTACCAAGTCATAGAAGCATTTTAGGTCCCATACAGAACTCATTTTGCTTAGGGTGTAGGCAGCCTATTAGTTTATTCTTTTTACTGCCTTGGTAACCACATACTGTTTTGTCAGTGACAAACTCCCCCAGAAGCCAGTGAGTTTGAATAGTTTTGCACATTTTGGCATGTGGGTACTGCATGTCTTTATTTTATCTCCATTTTGGCCATTTTAATAGTATCTCTTTACATTGACTTACATTAAAAGTTAAGAACATCAGACTAGGCTTATAATACAAACAATTATTTCTCCTTGATCTGCTGATTTAATGAGGGAAAGAAAAAAAAAATTTTTTTTCCTACAATTACATTAATAGCTTGCATTATGGAAGTGCTTGTGTGATTAAATATACTGTCAATCAGTACTGTATCATCAACTTCTCAGCATGTAGTCAAGGCAGTGTTGACTACTGCAGATGTGCATCTTTCAGCTGAGATGCAAGCTTTGCATCGCATCCATGGCAAAATGTCCTGAAGACATAAATGCCTGCATCATTACTGAGAGGAATCATCTTTTCCCTGTTATAAACCATACTTGCCGTTTGGGCATCTTTGTGGATGTTTGGTATAGTCTATAATTTAAAGGGGGATTCTCCTGCAAAATGTCTGTATAGTTCAATAATTGAGATTATTGAACTATACAGTCATTCGCAATGGTTTGATGTGAAGTAGTTCACTGTAGAGAAACTTACCAGCTCTGATTTTTGCACAGTGGGAACGAAAGGAACCGACTAATCACGTTTTATTATTTAGAGTATTTTTAAAAAGGATTTTGATCAAAATTATGTACTTGAAATTTAAGATTTATGCACTGAAATGTGTTATGGCCTGAGATTTACACCCCTTTGGCAATGATATTGATGTCAATTCATTACCATTAACTTAAATTTCACCAATTTTTGAAAATGTATGTGTATTTGTATAGCCTATAGTTATAGTTTATATGATTAGAATGAAGTTAAGAATATTTTTTTCCTTCTCCTATAAATTATTTTTGGAGATATGAGGTTTTGTTCCAACAGCAATGGTAACTCAGAAGTCACTCAGACAGTTCTCTGGTCATTTTGGATAGTAAATAAAATGGCTATATTTCTGTTGTAAATATTGTGACCCCTGGTTCCTATCACCACCACTGTAAAGAAATTGGAGCTAGTAAGTTTCATGTCACTACAAAACAATCTGAATGACTTTGTTTAAATGTTTATGACCAAAAAAAGATAAGGAAAAAAATCAGTGAAATTGCCCTTTAATTAATCACCTTTAAATTGTACAATACATGCACAGATGCACAGCCTAGTCAGGAGTGGTCAGTCTATAAAGTCATAAGGTCACTAGTCTGTGTGTGTGCATTCTGAATGAAGCAGGTGAAAGTGAATCAATATCACCTGCTGACAGAAAGGACGGCTGTGCCATTTAGAAAGTGAGACGGGGATTAATTTTACAGTCTTACGAGCGCGTTGGCTGCTGTAACCTTTAGCCACGATGAAACCCAGTTCATCTCTGTGTGCAAACATATACAACTCAGCAAATCCTGACATACCTTCTGCCAATACACCTGAAGAAATTGGGAGTATAGATTACCCAGCGCCATTTTATTAAATCTTTTACTCATGCCTCCTCAGACGACTTTGTGACATTTTGAGAAAACATTTCTAACAAAGACGAACCTGACCAATGCAAATGCTACACAAACACAAAATATCACTTTTAGCACAGTTTGGATTCAAATATGGTAACTGAGGAGGTTATGACATCTCAACAGTAGGTATAAACAACAGAGAAAGCCCAAAATAAAGTTCACAAGTAATTAGTAAATGTTCAAGCTAAATCATTTAGCATCAGGTAATTCTGATAACATAGCACTTGGTACAAAATAAAGTAGCTGCTTTTTTTCATACACCCTTTAGCCTGTTAGAATTCACCCAGACACTGGAGATAAAAAACAATCCCAGACCAGCATTTTTACTTTAGATTTTTCTAGAAAACATTTGAATAAACATATTTGTGCCTGAGTGACCACTGTGTGATGTAAATACCTCACAAATCCCACATGCTATGAAAAGGTTGGGTACCAGACATTATGACTGCATAAATAAAATGAATGCAGTCCATCTAGTCTAATAATGTCCAGGTAAATTTTAGTCCCCCAATGTAAAAGTACCCTTAAAAACAAGGTCCAATTGTGTAACGCGAATGAATGTTAAAGGCACACTACATCCTCTTTACCAGAGCAAAAGGTAATATTTGTACCTTTTAATAACTTTGTTTTAAGTAAAAAAAATAAAATAAAAAGGCTTGGAGCCAAGACGTAGTGTATGGAGTCAATGAAACTTAAAAGCATAACTCCAATGAAATATGGTACAGTTATGTTCCCTTATTAAAGACACAGAAGATGTATCCTTAAGGGGACCACCCCAGTGACAATGTTTGTACCTCAAAAAGCATTTTTTTGCACGTCACTTTAAAGCACTTTGAAAACCAAATGTAACATTTTTGCTTCTTCCCAAAGTTGGAATTGTTCACCCAAGACATTGGGTGCTTTTCTATTTCTTCTTTAGAGCTTCTAGACTAATGTAGCTACCAAGTAATGGAAACTTATACCTAAACTTATACCTAACTGGCCAAACTGTTTGAAGTTGTTAAAGCTGCCCTACGTAAGCTCTGGGGATCTGGTGGAAATGTGGAATTGCATGCAACACGGGGAGTCAGATTCTGTAACATTGGTTGTAAAAGAGAAAACTTGGTAAAGGACCTGTCTTCCAAGGATGTAAGTGAATTGTATGCTATTCTCATATGTTCATTAGTATGTTTGTTTTAAAGTTAACACCTAAACATAAAGCCAGAGATTCATTTTGAGCCTATATGTGTTTGTTAAGTAGTAAAGACATGGTACAAAAAGGAATGTGATATCAGCCTGTAAAGTCAGATTCGCTGCAGCGCACAGGTACCATATCTTAGTGTGTTTTTTACTCCTGACTCAATCATCTTCAACACTTCTTTCAATTTTAACACAAAATCTTACATAGTGCAGCTTTAAGCAATCTGGCATAAACTGTATAACTTAGTAAATTGTTTTAAATTAGAGATAGTCATAGTTTTTGAAATACTAACATTTTTAACCCAGTAATGACAGCAGGTAAAAAAGGTCCTGTCCTGAAGTAGAGCTTTAGTGAAACCAGAAACTTTCTCTCTGAGCCTGACTTGACCCACATCATCAAGTTGAGTCTGAAACTGAATGAAGCCTGATAAAAAAAAAACAAGCAAAAAAAACAATATTAAATCCAGGAATCCATCAAAAAAAAAAAAAAAAAGTTAAACTAAAAACAAAGCTTGAACGTCAACATTTCCCATGTTTCATACGGAGGTGTTTTAACAGTGCTGATGTTGTGTACTCTTTAACACCACGTGATATCACTGCCTTGCACATGAGACACACCGCTTTACTGCAGTCTCCCTCCTTCAGTGAGAAGTACTTCCATACAGGACTAGATTTTGCTATGGTCCTCTTCTGCATTTCACAGTGTCTGCTAGTGCAGTGGAGTGTGTTATGGCAGGTAATTCTGTTTGAGTAACTGAACGCTGCTCGAAACTCTACGGGCCTGTTTTGGAAGGCAGATTCTGCAGAGTGAGCGCCTTCAACTGTGCATGGCTGAATGGATGCTTGTTGTACTCTAGCCCGGTCACTTTTTTCTGAAAGGACATCCCAGTTGTGCGGAGACCAGCTCTGCGTGCTTGCATCTGCACTGTCCGTCGTGTCTGCTGAATGCTTATTCCCTGACTCTACTTTGATCTTTGCTGGGAACTCATAGTCTATCATCTCTTGGTCAACAGCCTGTGAGTTTAAATGAGCAGAACAATGGAGGGGCTCCACAGTGTAGTCTGGCTGAGTCGCATATGTCTGCCTGGCCTCCGGCTCAAAGCCAGCATCTGCATGGTAAGAGGCCTGCTCTGTTTTTATGTTGGAGTTTTCTTCCTTCAGTCCCCAGTGTCCATTCTGACTCTCCTGAGGCCCGGATTCCTCTGATTCCTGCTCCAAGCTTGTGTTGCAGTCTTCTTGTCCATGCGGAATGGGAGGGACCACAGCCGAGCTGACCACTCCTAATAGGGGTGAAAAAAGTGAGTCTGCATGTTCGAGAAAGCAACTCACCTCGTCATCTTAAAGTAAGGAAATGACCCAACAAGCTAGTCATCTTACAATTATGGTAATTATCGCAAAAACAGTCGCAAAACATGCCCAACTGTTACGGTTTTACTCTGTCCCCATTCAATTGTTTTCAAATGCTGTTCACACACAGAGAAAACTTACACAGCTTTGCTAGATGCTCGTCAGCTATTATGATCATAGAGTAATCTATACTACATTAAGCCTCTGATATCATACATCTTACCAGGACTTGCTTCTGTAACACTGCAGGCTGTAACCTTTAGCGTTAACATTTCCTTTAGGTGGTCGTTTTCTTTACGTATCCGTGCCGTTTCCTCCTCGTACTCCTTCATCGTCATGCTTACCGTGTATATTATCTCATTTAGCGCTGCCGTTAGTCGCTCGGACAAGAATGAATTTAAACGGTCTAGTTTGGTCATTTTACCGCTTCTCGAAACTTAACTGATATTCTTGAACAGGCCTGTTCACACAGTATGACACCCGCTTACAGCTACGCTGACAATGTTTAGCTCCACAACACTGATGAAGACAAACTGAACGAACAGAAGGTTATACTGCCACCTGCTGGACAGGAGAAACACTCAAACACCAGCTGAGCACAGCACGCTGTGGGCCTATATATATATATATATATATATATATATATACACACACACACACACACACACACACACACACACACACACACACACACACACACA
This sequence comes from Pygocentrus nattereri, assembly GCF_015220715.1. Lineage (NCBI taxonomy): Eukaryota > Metazoa > Chordata > Actinopteri > Characiformes > Serrasalmidae > Pygocentrus > Pygocentrus nattereri. The sequence goes on along the minus strand of NC_051224.1, from coordinate 11,889,709 downwards.
CACACACACAATACTGCCAGAAGTATTCGCTGGTCTGCCTTCACACGCATATTAACTTCAGTGACATCCCTTTCTTAATCCATACGGTTTAATATAATGTCTGTCTACCCTCTGTAGCTTTAACAGCTTCAGCTCTTCTGGGAAGGCTTTCCATAATGTTTAGGAGTGCGTTTATGGGAATTTTTGACCATTCTTCTAGTCTTTACAGACCTTGCTTTGTGTACTGGTGCGCAGTCATGTTGGAACAGGAAGGGGCCATCCCCAAACTGTTCCCACAAAGTTGGGAACATGAAATTGTCCAAAATCTTTTGGTCTGCTGAAGTATTAAGAGTTCCTTTCACTGAACTAACAACCCCCACACCATAATGCCCCCTCCACCAAACTTTACACTTGGCAGAATGCAGTCAGACAAGTACTGTTCCCCTGGCAACCGCCAAACCCAGACTCGTCCATCAGATTGCCAGACGGAGAGGTGCGATTCATCACTCCAGAGAACACGTCTCCACTGCTCTAGAGTCCAGTGGCGGTGCTTTACACCGCTGCATTCGACGCTTTACATTGTCCTTGGTGATGTAAGGCTTGAATGCAGCTGTTCGGCCATGGAAACTCATTCCATAAAGCTCTCTACGCTGTTCTTGAGCTAATCTGAAGGCCACATGAAGCTTGGAGGCCTGTAGTGATTGACTGCAGAAAGTTCACACTGTGTCTCAGCATCCGCCGACCCCACTCTGTCATTTTACTGGGCCTACCACTTCGTGGCTGAGTTGCTGTCATTCCCAATCACTTCCACTTTGTTATAATACCACTGACAGTTGACTGTGGAATATTTAGTAGAGAGGAAATTTCACTGAATTCAATGATTTGGATGGGTGAGTGAATACTTTTGGCAATATAGTGTATAACTAATTGGGGTTATTAAAATAACTAACTTCCTTTTAATACTAGTTATTTCATATAAACAGGTATATGAAAATGCATTTGATAACATTACATTACATATTGCTACTATCATTTTTAAAATATAAATTGAAAAACAAAAAGAAGTATTTGATAAGTTTAATGAGCATATATATCAATTATATTCTCTCATTGGGGTTATTAAAATAACTAACACCCCTTTAAATGTTAGTTATTTCATATAAACAGGTACAATTGGGGTACATGGCCTCCCCACAAAGAGCAAAATTTTGCAACAAGTGCTGAAAGGAAATTTTCTAAGCCGCTTCTCCTTCTGGGTGTGCTGGAGGGGAAATGTGTAATAGTTTTAAATTATTTTTAAAATAAAATAGATATCTTACCCCAATGGCATGTCTTAAAAGGACATTTAAAGTGTTAGCTTTTCTCAAGTTCCACTTTTAAAATCTATATAGTTGTGTAGGTTATTCAACTTATAAGTGAAAGTGAAATATGTGAGTTATATGTGAAACAGCACATTCCTCATGGTTTTTACTTTGGGATCATATCTAATGCTTGACTGAAATTACAAGAGATAATGAAAGTTTGACTAAAAGACAAAATGGCCCTACACAAGCACTTCCTCTCTGGGTTTTGTATGCATTAAACCAGATGTGGAAATTAGAAATGTCTAATTTTATTTGTGGTTGAGTGACCACTGTGAAGCAAATCCTGCTATTTTTAGTGGCTGTTCTGAGGATGGACAAGCTGAGTACTACATATTAAGCTTCCTACACCATCAATACAACAAGAAGGGAATGTGACACAAAAGACCAATGTGGTCCATAGAGTCCAACACAGTTGCTTTGAAGAGATGATTTAGGTTTTTTTTTTTTTTTTTAAAGAAGTGTGACAATTATGTTCAGGTACCTTTGGTCATGAGAGAATTAAACATTTTAACTGCTCTTAAAGGAATGATTTGCTTTAAGAATGAAATTTACACAATTTTCCTCTTAATCCAAGACGTGTTTGGTGTATGCTTCTTCTTCAGATTTGCCCTGAAGGTACTACACTAATGTAGCCAACAAGTAATGGGAGCTCACAGGCACTGCTGCTGAGTCATAGCAAACTAAAAGGAAAGCACGAACATTAGCATTTGCCATGTTTCCCACGGAGATGTCTTAACAACGCAGATGTTGTGTATTCTTTAATCCCACGAGATATCACTGCCTTACATATGAGACACACCGCCTTACTGCAGTCTCCCTCTTTCAGAGAGAAATACCTCCACACAGGACTCGATTTAGGTATGGTCTTGTGCATTTCACACTGCCTGCTCGTACAATGCTGTTTGTTATTGCATAAGATCTGATTTGAGATGCTGAACACAGGTCGAAATTCCATGGGCCTGTTTTTTTGGGAAGCAGATTCTTTAAAGTGCACCCCTTTATCTGCGCATGGCCATCGACTGGATGCTTGGTGCACCCTACTCAGGCTACTTTTTTCTGAAAAAATCTTATCCCATTGCTCAGTACTGTCTGTACTCTCCGTTCTGTCCATATCATCCGTGGTTTCTGAATAAGAGTTTGAGTCTGCTGACTCTACTTTGATCTCTGTCAGCTCATAGTGCATCATCTCTTGGTCAACAGCCTGTGCGTTTAAGGGTGAGGTGCACTGGAGAGGCACCACAGTGCAGTCTGGCTGTGTTGCAGAGTAAGAGGGCTGCTCTGTTTTTATGCAGGAGTTTTCTTCCTTCTGTTGCCAGTGTTCATTCTGGCTCTCTTGGGGCTCCGACTTCTGCTCCAAGCTTGAGTTGCAGTCTTCTTGTCCACCGGGCAAGGAGAAGACCATCACATCTAACAAGAAGGAAATAGGTTAGGTTGCATGTTTGAGAAAGTAACTGACCTTGCCACTTTAAGGTCAGCAAACAAACCAGTAAGCTAAACCACTTATAATGATGGTAATGACTGCAAAACAGAAAAACAGCTCAATATAACTTTGTTGCATCATTTGTCCCCCACACAGTAAGAGATTCTGCAAGCTATGTGCTTTTGTAACACTGTATGCTGTAACTTCTAACGTTTCCTTTAGATGATTGTTTTTTGTCTCTGGCTCAAAGCTGCTGTTTTTATGCTATAGTTTTCTCGCTTCAGTCCTCAGTGTCCATTCTGACTCTCTTGGGGCTCTGATTCCTGCTCCAAGCTTGTGCTGAAGTCTTCTTGTCCATGTGGAATGGGAGCGACCACATCTGAGCTGACCACTCCTAACAGGGGTGAAATAAGATACCCTGCATGTTTGAGAAAGCAGCTCATCTTGTCACTTTAAAGTAAGTAAATGGCCCTACAATGATGGTAATCATCGCAAAAGACAAAAATAGGTAATGAATAGGCCTAAATGCTATTGTTTGTGCAATTTGTCCCCAATCAGCTGTTTTCAAGTACTGTTTACATACAGAGATAGTTATGTTAGATGCTTGTAGGGAGGTCCAGAGAGGCTATGAGGTAGTTACAGTTTTTCTTGACTGTTATCTTAGGATTATAACTCGTCTTGTGATCTCAAGATAATAAAAATTTGAGACAACTTGATAATTTTGACATCACAAAACAGTTAAGTCGTGATCTGAAGATAACACAATTATAATTAACGTTACCAAAATTATAACTACCTCACGGCCTCTCTTGACTTTCGTCGTTTAAAGGTCTTAAAGAGGAGAAGTTTATTATATTAAGCCTCTGATATCATACATCTTACCAGGACTTGCTTCTGTAACACTGCAGGCTGTAACCTTTAGCGTTAACATTTCCTTTAGGTGGTCGTTTTCTTTACGTATCCGTGCCGTTTCCTCCTCGTACTCCTTCATCGTCATGCTTACCGTGTATATTATCTCATTTAGCGCTGCCGTTAGTCGCTCGGACAAGAATGAATTTAAACGGTCTAGTTTGGTCATTTTACCGCTTCTCGAAACTCAAAACACTCCAACAAGCTGTGTTTGGCTCCACTCGTGTTGAGGAAGACAAACTGAGTTAACTCAGCGCTGCACTGCCCCCTTCTGGACAGGAGACATAGCGTCAACGGTCAGCTTTCCACCCAGATGAGCTGCTTAGTTAAATTCGAGCGAATAATTGAATTGTAATTAAAATCACTGGAAATGTGCGAATTAAGCTGACTTTCTGTCAAGTCTGTACAAGGGAATAAAGAGAGCATCGTGTTCGTACAACACTTCTGAGAAATATGGGCAGAGAAATCTTGTTGAGTCATTTTATGAGTGTATTTTACATCGTAAGCGTCTGAGGAAATGTTCAGTAACAGGCAGCAGGCACGTTTTGTCCGTTCACTGTAACGTGAACGTTATTTCGTTTTAGTTTTTTCATTAGTTAACAAAACGGCAGCTTTCTGTCATGTTTACAGTTTACGTTCTAATGTGCCCCATTGAGTAGTCTGACTGCGCACGCCCAGTTTAGTAGTTATTTAGTTCTTCTGTTTATTCTGTTTTGTTATTAGTTTATGTGAAAAAAAAGTGGTTAAGACTGAAACAAAGCCATTCAGAGTGGTTTCATGAGAAATGGTTCGTTCTATAAAAACCGCTTCGTTGTAAATCGTTGGAATTTCCCTTTAATTCACTTTAAGTGCAGTAGACAGCTTACTGTTATTATAAGGTGTTATAAGGTGATTTAGGCCATCAAAATATCCTACCTATAGTTAGATTTTTAATTTTTTTCCCCATTTCAATATATATTTTTTATTTGAATTTCCAAAATAAATATAAAATGTGTGAATGGAAACTTTGTCAAATGCCAAAAGGTAAATTCTGACACCTTAGAATAAAAATTTTATAGGTCAATTTGTTTAGTATTAACATTTTTACAAATAACTATTCTGAAACAGCCAGAGGGAAAAAATACTTACTGGGAAAAGAAAAACTATAACTTCTAAATGCATTTGTCACGATTTATGAAAATTTAAGAAAGGGCTCTGGTGCCTCTCCACCACAGAATTTCACAACATTAGCTAATCACTAAGCTCTGAAGGTGCTGAACTACAAGACTAAATAAAATGTACAGACTATTCAGAGATAAAGTCAGCCTCAGTAATTCAAAGCAATATTTTTGACAAAGAAGACCCCAAACATCACCAAGACCAGAATGAAATAGAACTGATGTACCTGTCTCATCAGCGATCAGACTCAGGGTCTGCAGCTGTCTTTCCAGGCCCTTGTTCTCCTTTTTTGCCCGAGCAGTCTCTTTCTGGTATTCACACACATCTTATTTTTATTATGCAAATAAAACTTCCATACTTTTAATTCACATTTTATATTTACAGTTTTGTAACAAATACAATGTAAAATCATTTTGTTATGTAGAAGAGCAATAAATAATAAGTCAAGGATAGATTATAGATTGTAATTTAGATCAGTTTTGGGATGGCTAGAGGAAATGGGACAGTAAATTGCAGCTAACTGCAAATACTACCACCCCCTGAACTGTGTTCAAGCTCCAGCTGAAGGGAGACTTTGCAACAGCATTCAGCACCACTGCCTGTAATATTAATGCAAAATACGACTACATTTAAAATGCAACTGTATTATTTATACCCATATGCACAGTACTGAGCACAAGTCAGAGAGGACCCTTCGCTTGATTTCCAGTCAATTAAAATTCCAACTATATCGCATTTATTTTTCAGTATCAAGTAAGCAGAAAACAACAAGAAGAAAGTAGAATATCTTTTTCCAGCATGTAATGTGCCCACATATTACCTTTATTACAGTTACTGTTCTTTTCAGGAGACTTCCTTTCAGCTTTTTAAAGAAATCTACAGGGAGATTTTTGCACACCTCCAAAATTCAGTCTTAGAAATCCATCACATTATCTGCACCTGATGATACATGTAATCCCAAACACCCAATGATGTTGAGGTCTGGACTGCTTGGTCAGTTCATTGTTCTGAGAACACCAACAGCTTCTTTATACGATTTGCAAATTTTCTTCTTTTTCTCAGAGAGGGCTTTTTGACAGCTGCACATCCTTTCAGACCCACAGTGTTGTCTTCTCACAGTGGAAGGATGGACAGAAACACCTGTGGGTTTTTTTCAGATCTTTAGCAAGAGTTGACCTTGATTTTCTCTGCTCTCTTTATGTACTGTTTATCTGATGGCAGTTTGGTGGTCTACCTCGTCTTGCATGGTTGTAAAGAGTCTCATCTTTTTATATCTTTCAATAACTTTAAGTCTAGTCAGGAGTAAACTCCTGTTTTTGACATATTTTCCTTTGATTTTCTCCTTTCTAATGCAAGTGGATTAACTTATTTCAGTTATGTCAACCTTTTAGCATTTGGAAGTCAATTATATCTGGCTGTTTATGCTATAAACACACTCACTATCAAACGCACACATTTTTGCACCCTTTTAGATGATCAGCATCTTCAGTCAGTGTTCAGTTATATGTTACTCTGTTAAAAATATTGGTACAAGCAAATTAAGAAATCCAAACAAAAAATCCCCAAAAATCCAAATCTGCTGCAAATGGTTTTAACACTGTTCATTGTTGAAAACGCTTCTCTGTGGCAACAGTTCAGAAACATGTCAGTTCTCTGCTGTCAGTTAACCACCCCCAGTGGAACATCCTCAAGTTTCTAAAACAGAAGAAGCCAGAAGCCATCTTACATTATGACAATGAACACTTCAATATCTGGAAATATGGGTAAATACAAAAGCAGCTGGGCCAGTAATACAGCAGTGATCTGACTTCTCCATAGGGCTCACCTCTCAATATATAATCCAGACCCAATAGTTCTACATTCTTTGTAGAACAACAGTTGCATTACGATAGTGTTGAATAGACATTTTGTTACTGCATAAGTGGTCAGCATGGCTGCATAACCAAACAGGCATACCTCACTGGGTGAAGACGGAGATGCTGTCCTGTGACTATACTGTTCTCTTTTCAAAAAATCTTGATGAAAAATGGTTTATATTCTTTGAACCTTGCACTTTTAGATACATAGTTAAGTCTGATGCTCCCTGACTGCTTTTTCTATGTTTCAAAGATATGGGTAAAGTTTTCTGTTTTTCAAGAGACACAGCATTTGCTTCCATTCAGTGGAGCAACTAGAACTCAAGGCCTGCATCTTATCAGGTTGATTACTATGAATGTGCTATACTGCTCTGTTGTTCCCCACAATAAGTGCAATAGCATTAGTCCTATTTGAACTAGTTTAACCTGAGGAGGTCCATTTATGTAATCTGTGTGTGATTGGCTGATTCATACGGAATAAAGGCTCTATTTAATTTCCCCCAAATAGCCCAGATCAAAACACTATCATGCAGACGTTCACATTAGTAATGTGATAAACACCACAGGTCTGAACAACGGCACTTGTTTCAGTATTGGGTCAAACTGAGCTACATGTTAACAGTAAGCTGTGTCTTCAGGTCAAAAGAGAAAAACTGAGGTGCTGCTTTATATTACCTGATTTTGTTACTACATCACTATGATATAAGCTCAAATTGGACTACCATTACTGAGTGAGCTCTGTGTTCTGCAAATCTTAGAAGGAAATTCTCCAGATTCTCTAGAATTATTGTTTAGCACACTTATAAAAAATATTATTAATAATAATAAGATTAATAATAATTATAATTAGAATAGCAATGATGATCACACCAACATAAGTGCAGCAAGAATACGAAAGAATATTTAAGAAACATAAACCATTAAAAGCGATTAAAAATAAATCAGAGAAATGATGCAAGGCAATGGCAACATCAATAAACAAAAAATAATATGCTTTACAAACATAAAAGCAGCATTAAAGATACTTTTAATTAACATACATTTAAAACTATAGGCTTCAAAATAAATAAATAAATAAATGGGACTAAAATGACAGATGCTCTTGCCATTTATTCAAATTGCAGGGTGTCTTCAGGTAAAACTAAGCAAAGAAATCTTTCTTCACTCTGGGCAGTCCTGAGCATCTTTTTAAAGGGGAGAAAAACAGTGTTCTTTTACCTCTGGTTTTTGAGGTGGCATTTTCTTCCTTGGGAACGGAGGGCTCCAGAAAAGCCGCAGTGCTCTCTGAAAATGTCTACAGACAGACAGAAGGATCCCCCCCCCCAAAAAAAAACATAAACCCACAGGGGCAGGAGTTGAGAGATAATGAGAAATTCATAACGCAGATAATGTGACATTCTCATTGAAAACTGTAGGGAGATCTCGTACAACACCTGTTTGCAGGGCTCACTCTGTGTTGGCTTCTCTCCACTGTCAGATCGTGTCTTGCGTTTTTTAGCTAGATCCTGGTAAAAGCTTCCCTGTGTTTCTCCTAGAGATGAAGTGACATAGGCTTCAAATATGCTTAATGTATATTTCAAATGAAATAGATCTAGGAACAATTCACACATAAAACACTGTACAGAAACAGCCTATAGGACCATTGCCTAAACATTTAGGCTGCATCAGAATATGGGTTTTGCAAATATTGTATCTTATTTGTTTCTGGTTTGATAAGTAAATAATACACCAAACAATACCCACTTTGTTGCCTAAAAATAAAGTCTTTTAAAGTGTACCACAAAGTTTTTAACATATAACCCTACTTTTAAAAAAGTTTGGACACTGCAAAATCTAAATAAAACAGAATGTAATGTTAAGCTTAATACACAAACAACACTTAATAAATAATAAATAAACACATAATATGTTGTCAATGTACTATTTTCAATTTAATATAGGGTTTAAACGGTTTCCACATTATTCATTTTTCAATTTATATTCCCAATGTCCCAATTTTTTGCCAACATGGTTGTAAAACTGAACTTTACTAGTATTTCTCTACAACTGCCATTTAAATGTGTGTCAGTTTTAATTTAACCAATCAAGTTCATTGGTGAACCACAGTTCATTGGCTTGGCCTGCAACCAGGTACAGGTGGAGAGTTTGCAACTGTAAAAATAGACTGAGCTAAAGTCTGGTTGAAGAAAGAAGGTGTGAAAGTGGCCAAAATTCATTCTAACTTGTACTCACCATGGTAGGTCACTCTGTGGTTTCGAAAACGATATTTCTGAATGAAGCCCAAATTACACTGGCTGCACCAGTAAGGCCTTTCACCTACAAAAGATCAAAGTCTGGCTATAAATATAAATTGGACATCATCCGCTTGTAGTTGTGGAAATATTAAAAAAAGGCACATTCGAGAAAAGAATCTGTGCAAGCATGTATGACTGCTAACCTGTGTGAGTGTACACATGTCTGCGTAGGTGGTAAGGGCTGCAGAATGTGGCGCTGCAGTGCTGACAGGTGTGCACTTTTGTGCTCTGCAACTCACTTTCCTCTTTGTCTGAACGGTCATCATCCATTTTCATTGGCTTTATAATGGAACAAATACAAATGACAAGAAAATGCAAAGGCAGCCTCTAACTGTTTAGCCAACATCAAATGGTTAAAGCATAAATTGGCACTTGCTCTACACTGTGTGCACTTGAGTGGTGCAACTGTTTAAACAATGGTCCCATCATCAGGTGATTGAGATCTTATACTACCGCAATGCCGTGGCCAGGAGTCAAATGAGCATAATTGGCCTTAGTCTTGGTCTTAGTTTTAGGTTGGACGCCCCTCCCCCTCCCATCACTTAATGAAATACTGAGTACCTACTTGCTGACATCACAGAATTGTCAGCTAGCATTCTCCTTCAAACACATTCAGGTGTCCAGTGATGTTGCGTTAACAGCAGTTTGAAAAGATGTAGCTGCACGTCTTGGTGGAAGCACATGCTAGCCTTCACCACCACAGCATTTTATAACTACTGCACTGGGGAATATTGTTTGTTTTGTTTTTTTTAATCAGGTTCATGCTGTTTACCAAGATAACAGACACAGAGAAAGCTTATTTAGGCATTTGAATATTTATTTCTTTAAAATACGTGAACAAAAATAAATGCCATCTCTTCCTCACGGTGCTGAACATATACATTTCTTCAATACAGCCAAAACATTGAAAGAAACAGCTTAATGCATTGTAGGATAACTTAGCATCCCTCCCATGTCTTTTGCTCTTCTCTCCTACCTGTACAATAATCTTGAAAAAATTCCAAATATGAGTGTAGCCACTGGAATCATCATTTCTTATCAAGAAATAAACTATCAACATTTTTCCTGAGTTTGAACACAAGAATTCCTTCTCTTATCTATAGCGAATCTGGCCTCACTGCTTGGCTCAGTCTTTGTCATTTTGTCTTCACTATTGCTACATTCAGAGTGACACAGGCCATGTGGTCACTTCCTACTTCACTACTAACGAGACTGTTGAAGCAACTCAAAGCTAGTCGTAGCTCTGGCTGGATGTTTATGCTTGCACCTTTGTGCATAATTAGCAACAGACATTGTGTTAAATAACCCATGACAGTAATCATAATGCACACAGTCCTTATTTGAGACATCATGAAGTTTCCTTTTCTCCAGCAAAGATCCAGCAGTTGTTTCATTTCTTTTGAGCTTGTCATAACTAAGGGCTTTGGCTCTTCTCAGTGCCCAGTGCTCAGATTGGAGATGGTCTGTGATTTAGAAGCAAGGTTTCCAACATCACAAACAGAAATATAGTTTATGATTTATTTAGCTTTTCCTCCTCTGTTCTCCAAAACTGTGGAATTCAGGTTGGATGCTTGAAATCCAGACTCCAGGTTGGAAGTTTGAACAATACTTGATGGACTCACTTCTGCTGATGATTGCTACAGCAAAACATACATTAAACAGCAAATATAGTCACTGAGTTTAAGCTGTGAAAAGGGAAAAAAACAAATTAATTCCACCATATGCATTTGTTAATTTATGAATAAAGGGAAAAAAAACAAATTAATTTCAGCACTTTGGGTTAAACACCTTTGGTCATCCCTTTTATAAGCTGTACTACAAATCAACCACAGGTCTGAATCAGCTGCAACATATCAGTCCACAGAATGAAAATCTCAACAATACAACTAATAACTAAGACTTAGAAATGAGCCATTCTGGCAGATCTGTGTGGCCCCTCAATGCTCAAGTGTATTGCCAGATGTGTTGTTGGCAATACAATGGAGTTGAGTGGAAACAAGTGGACAATACATAAAAAGAGCTTACCTAAAATCATGTACTGTAAAAAAGATTGTTAGTAGGCAACAGTACATAACACAAAATCAGAATATATATTGCTGTTGTTGGAAGAAAACCTTGCATCTCCAAAATGGTAACTTCACAAGAAAATGGAAAAAAATCTACTTTACTTATAAGTCAACAGGCATTTTCACATTATGTTAAAACCTGAAAAACAACAAAAATGGACATACAAGGTTTTCATTCAATTCATATCACGTGTTGCAGTGTTAAGGTGCTCTTCACACTACAAAAAATGTTGCAGAGCACCTTATACTTAACCCTCATGTTATGTTTAGATTTTCTCATTGTTTTGGGGCCCAGAAATACCAAAGCTGTACCTGTAATATATAACATTCTGATCCAGGCACATTAAGCTGTCTTTCATTGTGTGAACACAGGGTTTACATGAACATAATCATGTCAAAGCACAATGAACATAACAATAGGGTGAAAGAATGACAGGGCTACAGTCACAAAGTTGGTGATAGGAAAATTTAGTGCATGAAAGCTAGGCTTCAGGGTCAAACCAAAGGCTAGAAGGGTCATATTAGGAAAGTGTATTAATGGCACTAATAAAGGTAGTGGCACAAATTAACATGCTCATGCTGATACCTGAAATAAACAAACAAGATTTTTTCCCCCATAAAAAAATGTGTGAGAGAAACAAAGTTTTGGAAAACAGATTAGAACCTTCAACACCAATCAGAAAACCAAACCATGTGAAAGACCATTAAATGTATCCTTGTTTTATAGCTGGGGTTGCCAAGATCCCAAAGCAGATGGTGTGTAAAATTTGTACTGCAACATATCACCAAGACCGAATCATGTATATTAGCAATCCTCACAAAATGAGGAACAGCCATTTTTCATCATGCTGATTATTCCATGTTAAGAAGCCTACACGAGGCCAAACATAACATGAGAGTTAATTATTCAGTTTCTGTTCTTTGTGCTCTTAGCCCTAACACACTTGTCATATTCTGTTAAGCAGTTAAGCAGGCCATCTCAAAATCCAGGACCAAAATCAATACGTGGAGTACATCAAGCCCTTTTTAATCCAGGTCATTGCCCAAACCTAGCCTGTATGCAGGAGAAAAAATTAACTCAGAGGAACATGTACCTGTGGGGGATCGCTCTGTTGGCTTCTCTTTGCTTCTTTGAACTCGATGCTCTGGCTGTCCAATTTCCTTTTTACTACTGCAGTGCAATCTGAATCAAGAACTTTAAAAACACCGCCGCGGCCAGAATCTTCAATCTTGCCCATGTTCTTTTTGACGTGACCTTCAGAATCAAACGTTTCTGTCACTCCTCTGAATGGCATGTCTGTGTCTGGATCAGGGGGTCGCTGTGTTTTAGTGGAAATACAATCCAGAACAAAAGGACAACCTGATTCTAACTTGGGGGCTCCATGTTTGCTACTGTCAAAAATGAGACTGCAAGGGCTTCCTGTTTCACCACCATCAGTTCTCTTTACATCACCAATTAAAGGGTCTGGAATTAGAGAATCTGTTGATTCCAAATCAAGGTCACCCATATCTGAGTCAATGACCGTCTGCTCCAATTCTGCATTAGATCTAAAGGTTTGCTGTAGGTCACCAATGTCTGTTCTTGGGGTTGTAATCCTTTGTGATTTTAGGCCAGGAGTTTGGTGTGAATTGCAGTCTACATGTCCCACCGATTCTGAAGAGAAAATACCTTCTCCAATACAGTCTAAATTTTGCAAGGAGTAAACATCTTGAATAGTGTTTTCCTGTATGCCACAGGAGCCAGAGCCTTGAAAAGAAGAACTAAGAAAAGAAGTTCCAAATGGCTTTTGAACATCACTAAAGCTAGCATCAGATAGAGATGACTGCAGAATGAGAAGACCTGAGCACTCAGAATCAATATTTTGTTCTGAAACACAAGTAGATGATTCTGCATCATTCTTTAATTCTAGACAAGTGTTTTCTTTAGTCCTGTGACAAGAGTCTAAAACTAGAGGAACTGATGGCTCCACATCTGGACTCTCTGTTATACTGTTGTCAATTAATGTAACAGGGGCCATCTCTGTTGTGCTATGGCATGCATCTAAAATGGGCTGGCCCGAAGATTCTGAATCAAGTGACATCATTTCTGTGAAAATGTTTGGGACCGCTTTCACTGGATCAGAGGTTGGGTTTAGCTCAGTACTACAACTTTCTGGAAAAACTGAATCTGAAGAAAGGGATTTATGATAAATGCTAGGACCAACATCTGGTAAGGGAGCATTCAGTGACTCTGGAAGGGTCCGTTGTGCTGTTGTGATGGACTTCTGAATCGGATACTCAGACTCTGGATCAAGTGTTTTCTGTGCTATATTAGGCCTTGTGTTTGGAGTATGTACACTGCTGGTAGCTTCAGTTAATGTCAGCTCCTCTTTTCTTTCCGGTTCCTTCTGCTCACACACCAAAGCATGTTTCCAAAATTGATTCCTTTGATAAGATCCCTGACAAAACAGACAATGAACAAGGTCTTTATCCATCACTGTACGCATGTTTTCACATTCTGAGCTTTTTCGCCTGTAAAGACGGCTCAATAATTTCTTCCTCTCCTCTTGGGTTTTGCTAAAATGCAAAGCTTCTATCACCTCAGGTTCCTCTGAGTGATCATACTGGAGATGCAGTTCTATTGTTCTACAAGCTTTACTGCAAAATCTGCAGTAAACAGTTTTCTTTTCCTTTTTCAATTCTTTGCTCTTAATCTTCCAGCCCCTTTTGGAGCATCGGCTTTTCGTATCTGGTTGACACCCAGATGACTTCACTGCTCTTGCTTTCCTCACTGTTGCAGAGTCGCTGTTTCCTAAGATTTCAGAGTTGTCTGCTGAATCGTCTCTATGCACGTCTGAGGTCTTCAGAACCAGGAATGTTTCAAAGAATACAAACAGAATGTACACATCAGAATTGCTTCTAATTAAGCATACATCAGGCTATATATTATAATTGGCTATACCTCTTTTATATAACCACATGCTGAATAATGTAAGCAATTTAAAACATTGTCAATTTTTCTCTTTTGATAGAGTTGCGTACCTGGACATGCACATCATCTTGTTTAATCTTTGTTTCATTGTTCTTGAATGTCCTGAAGGTGGATGACGTCCTACCAATACATGCCGAAGTAGAGTGCACCCGCATGTGCTGTGACAGGGATGGCCTGCCAGCAAATATTAAACCACAAATCATACATGTAGACGAGCTCTTCCGGCCCTTAGTGCTCTCCTTTGTTTGTGGGACAGAGGTGACCACTTGCTCATCTCTCTTAGTGAGCCGACCGTCGCAGGTACACTGTTCTTTTATCTCATCTGGTATAGACTCTACATCTAAGGCAGCACCAATAACTTTTTGTGAGGATCTGGGGAGGGAACGGTTGGCTGTTCTTGTGTCCACCAACCTTTTCGGTGTAGTTTGATCCATGTTTTGCGAATGACTATATAAAGAACTACAGACTTGTACGTTGGTGGGAAATTCTGCAGGATGATTGGTCATGGCATCTTTCACACACAACTGTGCAGTCTGCACTTTACTTTCTGTTGTGGTTTTCTTTTCATCTAGGTTGTTGGATACATTTGACCAATCGTCGTCATCATAATCACTGTTGACATCTGAGAGATTCATACAGACTGACTCTTGGTAACCTACTTGCTGCATGGTGCCAGAACTGGACTCTAGTTCACTTCTGATGGTCATCTGCTTGGCATCAAGCAAACAACCAAGGCTTTCTACCTGACCATCTTTTTGCCAAAATTCATACATTTTGCTCTTGGAGTGCTCTGTGTATAAATGGTCCTCTACGCTGTCAAGGATCTTTTCAGAGTAGGAGGTATTTTCAAATAACTTAGAATCTGAACCTACAGTAGCACAAACAATACCTGGATCATCTGTCTCTGACTTAAGAGCATAGGTTACACCAGACAACACATTCTGGCTCTCATATGCATTTTCAACTGAAGTTCGAGGACAGCCCTGCTTCACTTGGCAATCTACAGTGCCTGCTGTAGCCGCGTCAGACATTAGGTGCAGTTCCTTGTCACCAGTCTTAGAATTGACTGATCTAAAATCAACATCTCCAGGTGGAGCCCAGGGCTTGGATTTAGATGTAATTGGTTCTAGAACAATTCTAGGCTGCAAACTGAAGTGGCTTTTGGCTTTGCTAACTGATTCTGTGTCAGTTCTTTGATGTTTCATGCTGTGGTAGGAAGCAGCACCAGCTGACTGCAGAGGTAGTACTAGGCTGCCAGTGCAAACTGAATGAGGTTGGACAGTTTCCATAGGCTTTGTGGTACTTGAATGATGTTGGGACACTGCAGAAGTCTGATTCCTAGTCAGTGCGAATCCTCCATCCTTCTCCCTTTCATCACTGCTTTCTATTGCAGGCTGCAGGGGGGGAAAGTTGGCAATTAGTAATTCTTAACAAGAGAAGTCTAAACACTATTTAAGAAAAAGCCTAATGTGGTAACCCACAATAATTACTCTTTTTGTTGGTTTAAGGAAAAAAGTGGAACAAATGGAGATGTCAAGGCACTCAACTTGCAGGTAGAAACAGCCCTTTATTTGGAAGGCATAACTGCAAATAATCTATACCCATTTGTGTGTTATGGTAATGGCCACTATGAGAACAATGCTTTATTAACATGCAAAGACAGATCTTTATTTTTGAACACACATTTTGGCTTCCACATGACTGAAATTAGAAATATTTGACACATGAGGCTGTAACTTTTACATGAGTAGTCTATGTCAAAAAACAAAATTAAAAACAGGGTGTCCAGTAGTGCAGTGTTTCCCAACCCTGGTCTTGGAGGTCCGCTGTCCTGCACATTTTAACGTTTTTCCCATTCCCAGCTATTCTAATTGAAATAATCAGCTCATTAAGAAGCCCTTACTGAGTTTAAACGAGCGTGTTAAAGTCCGTGTAAAGCAAGAATAAATGCCTCGGAGTTTGTCACACCACCAAGCATATAAAATGAGGTTTTATTATCGTGAAAAACAAAACAAAAAAACAATATTCTCTGCTCTGAAACACAAGGGGCAAGTACACTGAAAGCACTGAAACCACACCCAATCGTCTGAAAGATTCAATCTAACTCAATTCAATAGATGGAACCTCTCTCAAGTATGAAATACCACTACGACCTGAAAAATGGATGCTATGTCTAGCAGTTTTGGACATGTATGGCTACACGTTTTAACCTCAGCCAGAATCCAATTTGGAGCCAGAGGACACTGAACTATTCCAGAATCAACCTCGCTCCTCTCAGTCTGAAACACAATGATAATTTTTTCTACCATTTATGCAATGGCTAGTGTAAGATAATAGAGTAATAGCAGTCTGTAGCTTGTTAGCCCTGTTCTGTAAGCATCCATTCCGGCTAACATGTCACCTGAAGACACAACACACTTACCACACATGGTCTGGAATGAGAGTTCCAGCCTAGCTGAAGTAAGTGACGGAGGGTTAGGGAGCCATAACAGGAGCCATGGCTCGCAGTGTAAAAGGTAGCTGCTGAGCACTGACCTAGCTCAAACAGCCTGAAAGGCTAGAGTAGGCTGGCTAGCTGACAGCATCTTTAGATTAGCTGAAGTTAGCACTGCAGTGGAGGACTAGTGAGCTGTAATGTGGGGCTGAGGCTCAGAGTCTAGCTGCAAAACTCTGTGGAAGGTCCTGTTTCCCAGTGAAATGTAGCCACTGGGCATTGACCTAGATCGAGCTCAGTAAGAAGGGCCTCGAATAGGGCAGGCTGGCCAATGTAGCAGACAGCACCATAGCTTACCTGAAGTTAGCAATGCAAGCACTGTAGCGGATGAGGGGCAAGTTGTTCTGCAAATTCTGCCATCCAGGGAAGATGCATTTGTGGGATAAAGGCATGGCTAGTTGCAAACTGTAGGCTGCAATAGATGTAGCAACTTACGACCAAGTGTGAGAACCACTGATGCTAATGCATTCTAGTTTTTATTATGTAATAGTGTGAGGGGAGGGGTCATACCAAGTATGGCCCCAGTGCATCATCAACTCACAATTTCAGCCCTGCTCAAAAACAAACAAAACAAACAAACAAACAAACAAACAAACAAAAAAACCCTGAAGACAAAAACGATGAAAACCGTTCCAACTCCACAGTTCAGTGCTACCAAATTCATGTCTTTTCACATGTTTTCAACAACTATTTTCTAACACGTATGTGTTCTTATTGTGTTACTATCACGTATTTTCTCTGAATTTCCTTTACACGGACTTTAAAGCTTGGAAAGCACTAAAATGCACAGGGCAGCGGGCCCTACACATTTAGCGCATGAACCTTGGTGATGCTTAAGTACATATGTTGGCACTACTGGAGTGTTACTAAGAATCTTATTAGAATTCTGCATTAACTGTTACTAAAACTGAAAAATAAAAATTCAAATGGTCAATCCCAGACTGACTTGTCTGGTGACGGCATGAGGTCTCTGAGGTGCTTTTCCTAACATTTTAAAATAATAATTGAAGAAACAGTTCAGGATGTTTCATAACCAGTGTTCAAATCCTAGTGTCAGTGGACAGTGTCAACAATTTATTTACAAAAACAAACAAGTTATTCCTCAAAGGTGTCAGTCTGACATGCAGTCTTTTGTAGTCATCATGTGTTTCATCATAAATTCTCCTACCTCCTGGTTGCAGGTATCTGGGACTCTGGGTCTTGTCAGGTCACCATAAAATTGTTCTTTACGTTGTCGGTAGGAGTATGGTTTCTCGCCTGAGTGGATCTGCATGTGCACCATCAGCCGCATTCCTCGTCGAAAGACTTTATCACAAAAGGGACACGGATACGAAACTTTACCTCCATCCTCTTCTTTCTGAACTACAGAATCCTCAGTGGATGAACCCTCTTGCGGCATCTGAAATTGGGGGAGAATATTAGGTCTGATAAAACTTGCAAAATGCAAATAAAAAAGACTAGCAATTAATACAGCTTCCAATAAAACCTGGCAATACCAAATACCTGATCATTATCACTCTTTTGTGCCTCATCATTTACTTTCTTCTGCAAAGTCAGCATTGCTTCCCTGTGGCCAAGCAAATGCATGTTAAGCCAGTTCCTCCTAGCATAGACTTTGCCGCAGTGTTTACAGAAATAACGAGCAGACGTTTTTTTAGCAGATTCCTTGTTTTTGGATTCAGGTGCCTGTATTTCAGATGACTTGTCCCCATTTTCCTTCGACAGCTTAAGAGCAGTGGAAACACGTACATAAATATTAGTTAATAAGAGTTAATTTATCATTTAACATGCATGTGTTAATATTTTCCATACAATTTAATCCCATTCAATTTTATATTAGCTTCTAATGTCTTGGAGATGAATAGGGAAACATACCATTACAGTTGCATCCGGGTTCCTAGTTTGCTCTACATTATCGATGCTGTGCTGCATCTCTAGAAGTGTCCTTTTCCTCTTTCGTTTCTTTTCCTCAATGTTCTCCATAATTTCTTCCACAAGACTCCTTTGCTCTTCTTTCCTTTCCTTTTGTCCAAGTTCTTTGAGCATCTGCCTTCTTTGCTTCTCTTCCATCCTCTCTCTTTTGTGAATCTTCTTATGGGTTTTCAGACACCCAAGAAGCAAATAAACTTTGCCACACTCCCGACAAGAGAATGTTTTCTTTGATCGTGGAATGTCTCTTGCTTCTCTGGTAGACTCTTCAGGGATTCTTCTTGATTCCTCTAAGATTTTGTTGGATTTATCCACGATTCTTTCAGATTCATCATTGCTTGTTTTAGATTCTGAGTTTCTTTTTGCTTCTAAACTGACTTTTTGTGACTCAGTCTTTGTTGTTGGTTGGTCAGAGACTATTTCTGACTTTCTTTTCTCTTTGGTCACATTTTTCTCATCAACAGCATCTTCTTTTGACAACTGAAAAGATTGAATAACATGATAAAACATAATTACAATCCAATCTTACCGACTTCCTGTTATCTGACTTTGTTCTAACAATGTTAGCAGTAGAAATAAGTACACACTGGAATTAACAAAATACTCTAATATATAAATGTGTGATATTCAATGAACCTCATCAAATCAACTCAATTAACCTGTTATTACAAAGTCACATTTCTGGGAAACCAAAGATACAGCTAATATCCTGGTGATGCCACCATACACAGCAATGTGCGGTGTAAATAAAAGGTAACCAACCTGAGACAGGGTACGCCGAGCCCTCTTCCGAGAGACAGGCGAGATGCTAGATGCTTGTACGTGAATTTCACTTTTTGATGCCGTTTTAAGTACATGACTCCGAATATGTGGCCCCAACCAGCCTTCACGAGTGAATACTTTGTCACAGTGTGGGCAGGCAAAGATTTTCTTTAATACACGAGCTGTGCTGTTTTCAGCAACTGTCTCCTGTGCGTCCTTTGTCACCTACATGAAAAAAAAAACATCAAAAATGAAACTGTTGAAAATAATTCTGTATACAAATATTTGATTTGCTAAAAATAACATACTATTCGCACTATATAAGAAAATAAAGGGAATAACCAGATAAATATACTATTTCTGTTGTTCAACTTAATAAACAACTTGCACCTGTACTCTGTTCACAGAATTGAAACCTCTGAAATTCCCATTTAATGAATTTGGATAGGAAGATCTAAAGATGATCATTTCAGCTCTACAGTAAAGCTCTAGCCTAGATACTACATATTAAAATGGTCAATTAAGTACTGTAGATACCTCAGTTGAGCGTTGTTCTGCATCTTTGTTGTTCATCTTTTTACTTGGAAGCTGCTTCTGCTCTTTGCGGGCTAAGGAGCGTTCCCGTTCGTGCGACTTCAAGTGGAAAGTCAGCCAACAGGAACGAGCAAATATCTTCTTGCACTCAGGGCACTGAAACAAGGAATGGCCTCCTGCTTTGGCCCTTTCAACCTCCATTTCATTGTTTCTCATTATTGGTTTCTGAAAGAAGTTTAAAAAGGTAACAGAACAATCAAAACACCAAACTGGGCAAAACACAACCTATTAAAGTTAAGACTGTTTGTATTCCATTTCTTATTCTCTGACATTTTTAATATCCTGATTAATTATACTCTCACTCAGATTTTGACACTGCTTTTTTGAATTTACCCTAAAGCCATGATCATGCTAGCTCACCTTAAGGTCATTGTTTATTACTGTATTTTATAATATATTTAGATAATAGTAATAATACTTCAAACTGAACAAAATTCAGTAGAGGTTTTAATATTTTAGGTTGAGATGGCACGATGCTCTTTTTCTTCTTCATTACAGATTCCAGTACAATATATAGATATATAAAATAAAAAACAAACTATTCTGGGAGTGGTGGGATGCAGTTGTTTGAGGGAAATGGAGGTTGGTTTTACTGTGAGACCTATAATATATTATATATGATATATTTTACACATGTGAACATGACAAAGACATGAAAGACATTACAATTAACCAAGACTAACTTCATTTACTTAAGAATTAGCATTTTTTTCACCCCATCTGTTGTCATTCACGAGTCTCAGTAGTATGTTGATATTTATTGCTTTTTTTTGCATAATCCAAAACTGTATTATTCTCACACAAGCACCAACAGTTCTTGGACCTTAGCATAAGCTCTCTCAACTCTCTTACAACTCATGGCAGCACCCTCACTGACTCATTTTCCTCTTTCTGCAACTATAATTTCAATAACCAAAATAATATAGACATAAGTGTTGGGATTACTATTTGTGTATTTATTTCTATATCAGGACATTTATTCAGCCTCTCTCTCTCCTTCCCTCCCAAACACACAGACAATCTAAGTCGCTTATCCTCCTAGGTCGTGGGGGGGCTGGAGCCTATCCCAGCAGTCATTGGGTGAAAGACAAGAAACACCCTAGACAATTTGCCAGCCCATTGCAGGGCAGACATATATATTCACACACATAGAATCAAACCTAAGGGTAATTTAGCAACTCCAATTCTATTCAGCTTCTCTTGTGTCAGCACGGTTTCTGTCAGTTTAGCTGCTCTGCCCGCTCTTGTACCCATACATTTTTGTGATTGCTGTATTAACCCAGAGTGCCATCTCTAATTTTGGGCAACAAATATGATCGCTTTTTTATTATTGAAAACAGTTATCTACCGTGTTGTACCCACACCACAAGGCTGGGGATACGGATTGTCTGCAGTGATTAACTGATGGTCTGTTTCTCTAAATATAACATTAAAACTTTTATGCAGCCCACAAAGAGAAAAATAACCTTTATTCATGTAAAATTCATCACTGAAAGAACAACATCTCAAATAGGTACTTTTAAGGAAAAAATCAAATAAAAACCTGCCAAGCACCACATTTGGCAACATAGACTTCGTTCACATTTCCAGGCTTAAGTTGCACAAAATAAGATTTTTTGCTGTAATGTGATACAGATCCAATGTTTTCAGAGCAGCAACCCCCCCCCCCCCACTGCACTGTTATTCAGTGTTAATGTGGCGATGAATGAAATTAGAGCCAGTAAATAATGCAAAGTCAGAGCATCAAATTTTTTTTCACTTCATCTTCCTTCAATAATAAACAGCTGAAAACTGGTAGTTAGTGTGGATATGACAAAACTGACTACCAGATTAGTTTGTTGTTCAAGGCGAAACCGTTTACTCATGTGACATTATTAATTAGGAGGCACACATGCAGGTGGTTTTAGGACACTTGGTTTGTTCACATTTAAGAGATTTGAGTACAAATGTGAAGCAACAAATTCAAAAGATCAGATCTAAGCAAAAAATTGGAATTGAGCAATAAGGCTTATAATGTGAACGTGGCCATAGACAGCTATGGCAGACATTTGGCAGTAACGGTGGTTCAAAATGGTCTTAGGCAGAGTTTTAAAGCTTTTTATAAAACAAACATACAAATAAAAAAAAAAAATAATTCGCCAAAATAACGATGAGGTAAAACCATAGACTTAGGAGCGGACATGATAATATTTATCGTCATCGTGACAAATGGCTTCACAATACTTTTCTGAGCATACTGTGGATAATGTCAGCACTTCTAAAACACTGCCAAACTGAATGATTTAGTACAAAAAGACCATAAGTCGGCCTGTTTAATTGAATCTGGTTCAGTGCACTGTTTGGAAAGTTAAATAGGAACCAGTTGTACTCATAACATTTTTAAACGTGGCATGACAGGTTTTTTTTTGTCTGTTCCAGCTTGTCAAACAATAAATCATGATAGTATATTTTTGCTCAACATAAACTATTCTGATAATAATCAAAACCTGAAATCAAAGCTGAAATCAATCTGTTTTAAATAGTGTTGCATACAAAATAATGGTTGTACACAACTGCATTCAGGGCAGAATTTGACACGTTGCCTTTTCATTCTCGCCACCGTTCACCCTGTTTACCACTCATTTGAATGGGTAACCTGAAGAAAAAACAAACAACTCTAAATTAACCAAATCAAATATTTTGACAACATTTCCAACTACACAAAAAAAAAAATACAATTTTGCTATGAAATTAGAGATGTAAATATATTATGAAGTTGTTTAATATGCATAGTATGTAATACAATACAGTATTATTTAAAACATTTACCACAATTTAAAATTTATGTTCAGCTGAGATTCATTTATTTGGCAAATAAAATCTTCAAAAACATTTAGAGTCTTACCATTCCACAGATCTCTGTGATTCTGCAGCAAATGTGTCTTCAGATATGGAAAGCTCGGCATAGTATAACTGCTTTCCTCCTGCATTCCACACCATTTTCCAGAAATATATCACATGGAGAGAAATATGCAATATCTCCCTTTGTTTCACACAGGTTTCTCCCCAGTGTAAGTTTTTTTTAAACTATTTGAACCAACTTCTGACCCAAAATTGTTGTAGGACAACTAAGCACACGTGGAGGAGAGCACTGACTGCCTAAACAAGTACAAGTGATCACTGTGAACCAATGGTAAGTGAGGAACTAAGCAACCCTTTCCAAGGACAGTATGGCCAATTTTGCTCTTGGGACACCCGACCACAGGCAGCTGCAAATTCAGTGAAAACCAGCAACAAGACACAATGCTTGAAGCTAATTTTCATGTACATTTTTTTATGTTGTTAATGAGTAACCCTTAAAAAAAGCTCATAATTCTTATGAAACTATTATCAAACTACTACAAATTATCTGGCAATTACTTCAAACCTTACATCACCTGTTATGAAATAGAGGAATTTAAAGTGCACTCACATACTGGCCTTTGCAGTTTAAGGAGTTAAAAGACCACAAAATATATATATATGTAAGTCGCTTACAATGTCATGTCGCTTACGTTACCATGTCGCTACAAGAGTAATGAACCAATTATAGATGCTTTTAAATTTAAATCAGATTCAGTGTGTTGTACCTTAGGATGCTTTTGTGGTCTCTTGTCTGTCTCGTCAGCATCTTCCTGCTCTTTTTGTTGCTCTTGGCTGGGAAACGGCTTCCTATGGGTCTTCATATGTGTTGCCAGCCTTGATACAGACTTGAAGACTTTTTTACATTTCAGACACTGAGGAATTTTGGATCTGCTTGGTCCCTGCCTGCCTCTGTGACCCACAGGCTTGGCTCCACTGCTTTCTGGATACTTGCTGTTGCTAGTGTCTCTGCTGGCTGCATCTGATTTCTCGCCTGTTTCTGCTTCTGGGGCACTGGGGGCAGTAGCTCTTGGTGCACTGATGCTGGCTGATCCTGTACTCTTCTCTGTCTGCTCTGAAGCGTCTGACAGATCTTCCACAATCTCTTTTGATGGCTAGATGTGAGAGGAAACAATTAATGCATTTACTTCAACATGTTTAAAAAAATAACAAATGTATAAAAATGTATGGACAAGCATTTGCTAAACTCTAACCATGACCAGGCCTGCCAGTGAAACGGTGAACTAATAAAACTACAAAAGGAGATTAAAATGTTTATAATGACAGGATATCTGTTTTAAATAATCGTTAATGTATAATCTGATGACGTGAAAAGTTTTAAAACCTACATATAATTTGGAAAGACCACAAAGTTTCTTCTTCCGTTTCTTGTCACCGTAGAAGCAGGCTTTGCGCCTGCGGTACATGTAGGGCCTCTCAGCAGAGTGGATGCGCATGTGGAACATCAGCCTCTGCTCCCTCCCGAAGACTTTACCGCAGTCTGGGCAGGCAAATGACATCTTCTGACTCCTGCCCCTTCCTCTCCATTGCCTTGCTGCCATGGTAGGGTCAAAGTCCAGCGGAGCCATATAGCTGTGAGACGAATCCCACACCGTGCCATCAGGAAGGACAGCACTGGCAGGTTGACTGGCTGCAGGATTGACCGTTTCCAAATCAGCAGTACACACTGATGCTGTGAGATTGGGGTCAGGTGTAAATGACTGACAATCAGAGGCATCAACAGGCTCTGCTTTGATCGCCAGCCCCTCAAATACTGGTCCGTCTGCCAGGCTAACAGGCTGCTCAGGGACATAGGGGTCAACGTCATCTAGAATAGAAAAAGCAGTGGTTGGGTTGAACCCAAAAAGGCGTCAACATGCCAGCTCAGAGATAAACCAGCATAAGCATTTCTACCTAGTCCAATTAGTCCAAGTCCAAGTAATTAGTCTGTATTTTTAATAGTCTGTCACAAAAGAGTTTTAAAAAATTAAAGAGTACATTAAGTTTTACCACATGCAACTAGGCTTGTCTAGGGCATTGGATAGTGCAAAGAAGGCACATCAATTCTACTAAAACGGGCTCCAGCGCACTGGATGAGAAGTTCCGCACTCTGTCTTGTCATGTGACAATGACAAAAGTTTGGGATTTTAAGTGCTTATTTGTACCTAAAACTTGTTATATGTTCTGATATTCTCTCTTGCCCAATGAGCCTCTCTCGTTTCCAGGGTCAACATTTCCAGTTTGGGAAGTTCTGTGTAAAATGATTTCTTGAGTAAAGAATGAGTTGAGAATGATAAAATGAGTTTTTCATTCATTTCCATCTGATGATGAGCTCAGACAGAAATTAAAGGTTAATCACAGCAAAAAGGAGTGAGGAGCTGACATTCAAAGTAATCCAAAACAGCACATATGCGCGCAGCACTCATTTCAACCCATCGGACAAACATGGGTGAAAAAGGTCGCAGTACCATGTCGTTTCAGCTGGAGCCAACGAGCAAGGGAGTCTGTGTATAGCAGAGAGAGGGCTTGCCTTGGAGACTCTACTAATGAGGAGGATGGGGTGGTTGACGATAGAGGAGGAAGAACAAGCCAAGGAGGGTCGGCATACATATAAGAGGCAACCATTACTTACATTGTGTGTGAAATGCTGTTATTAAAATATATCCCTAAAATTTCAAAAACAACCACTGTAGTCTGCTCCCATTTTAATAATATACATTTATTTATTTTCGTTTAGCTTTGTACTACATTTGAACAGTCATATGTGTTGAGTTTTCATGTTCTCCCCATGTCTGCGTAGGTTTTTTGTTACGGACCAAGGATGGATCCATGCTTGTTTATACCAAATTCTGACCCTACCATCTAAATGTCGCAACTGAAATCGAGACTCATCAGACCAGGCAACATTTTTCCAATCTTCTATTGTCCAATTTCGGTGAGCCTGTGCAAATTATAGGCTCAGTTTCCTGTTGTTCGACATGTTGTGCGTTCAGAGATGGCATTCTGCATTCCTCGGTTGTAACAAGTGGTTATTTGAGTTACTGTTGCCTTTCTATCGAACCAGTCTGCCCATTCTCCTCTGACCTCTCACATCAGCAAGGCATTTTCGTCCACACAACTACCGCTCACTGGATATTTTCTCTTTTTCGGACCATTCTCTGTAAACCCTAGAGATGTTTCTGTGTGAAAATCCCAGTAGATCAGCAGTTTTGAAATACTCAGACCAGCCCGTCTGGCACCAACAACCACGCCACATTCAAAGTTACTTAAATCACCTTTCTTCCCCATTCTGATGCTCAGTTTGCACTTCAGCAAGTTGTCTTGACCACCTCTACATGCCTAAATGCACTGAGTTGCGGCCGTGTGATTGGTTGATTAGCCATTTGTGTTAACAAGGAACTGAACACCTAATAAAGTGACCATATTATACACACACACACACACACACTGTGTGCACAATTATTAGGAAAGTGAGTATTTTGACCATATTATCATTTTTAGGCATATTTTCTAACTCCAAGCTGGATAAACTTGAATGCTTCATGGATTTAAGCATAGCAGGTGATGTGTCTCTGTGTAATGAGGGAGGGTGTGGCCTAAGGAGGTCAACACCCTATATCAAGGTGTGCATAATTAGTAGGCAGCTTTTTTCTTCAGGCAAAATGGAGCAAAAAAGACATTTAACTGACTCTGAAAAGTCAAAAATTACCAAAAGTCTCTCAGAGGGATGCAGCACTCTTGAAATAGCTAAGATATTGGGGCGTGATCACAGAACCATCAAACATTTGGTTGCAAATAGTCAACAGGGCTGCAAGAATCTTGTTGAGAAAAAAAAAAAAAGACACAAAATAACTTCCAAGGATTTTAGAAAAATCAAGTGTGAAGCTACCAGGAACCCATTATCTTCCAGTTCTGTCATATTCCAGAGCTGCAACCTACCTGGAGTACCAAGAAGTACAAGATGTTCAGTGCTCAGAGACATGGCCAAGGTAAGGAAGGCTGAAACCCGACCACATAAGCTAAAGCAGCTAGACTAGTCCAAGAAATATCTGAAGACATTTTTTAAGGTTTTATGGACTGATTAAATGAGAGTGACTCTTGATGGACCAGATGGATTAGCCTGTGGCTGGATCAGTAACGGGACAGAGCTCCACTTTGAGTCAGACGCCAGCAAGGTGGAGGTGGAGTACTGGTATGAGCTGGTATTATTAAAGATGAGCTGGTTGGACATTTTTCGGGTTGAAAATGGGCTCAAAATCTACTCCCAAGCCTTCTAGCCAGTTTTTAGAAGACACTTTCTTTAAACAGTGGTACAGGAAGAATCTGCATCTTTCAAAAAGGCAATGATTTTTATGCAGGACAATGCACATGCATCCAAGTACTCCAGTAAAGGCATTAAAGATGAAAAACTTATGACAAGGCCCCCTTCCTCACCTGACCTGAACCCAATTGAGATTTACAGTGAAGGAAAACAGTACACCTCTCTGAACAGTGTCTGGGAGGCTGTGGTTGCTGGTGCACAAAAAGTTGATAGTCAACAGATCAAGAAACTGACAGACTCCATGAATGGAAGGCTTATCACTGTTATTGAAAAGAAGGGTGGCTATATTGGCCACTGATTTTTTTATTTTTATATATCAGAAATATTTATGGGAAAGTTTTGAGTTGTTTGTTTATAATTCTCACTTGAACAGATAAATAAAAAAGTGAGATGGGAAAATGTGTTTCAGTTAGCTGGGTAATAATTCTGCACAATAATAGTTGCCCAATGATTGTGCACATATAGATATTCTCCTAAGAAAGCCAAAACTTCACTTTTACTTTCTTAAACATTCATGTTTGAGGTTTATTAATATTTTGGATTAACTGAGAGCACTGTAGTTGGTGATTAATAAAAATAATCCTCAAAAATAAGACTTACTAATAATTGAGCACACAGTGTATATACCCTCCCTCCTAGACTTGTTCTCCCTCCTCTATCTTCCACCCCCCTCCTCCTCGTTAGTAGAGTCTCCGAGGCAAGCCCTCTCTCTGCTATACACAGACTTCTTTGCTGGTTAACTACAGCTGAAACGACATGGTACTGCGACCCTTTTCACTCATGTTTGTCCCTTCGGTGTAACGTAGATGTCCGACGGGTTGAAACGTGTGCTGCATACATACGTGCTGTTTCGGATTACTTTGAATGTTGGCTCCTCGCTCCTTTCTATTGCGATTAATTATTTCTTTCTGAGCTCATCATCAGATGGAAATGAATTAAATGATTTTACACAGAACTTCCCAAATTTCCCACCGAAATGATTTTACACAGAACTTCCCAAACTGGAAATGTGTGCATGCTCTCACAACTAGACAAGACATTCTGCAAAAAACTGCTCATTTTCACCAATATCAAAACCTGTTAGGATCTTATATGTCGTGTCTCATACTCCCAGCTTTAAAAGAGTTGACTAGCCAAAAAAATGATTTGCACAATTTTACCCTAACCCAAAACGTACCCAAAACTAGACAGGACAAGGTGTCCGAAGCTCAATTCTTTGGGTTTGCACTGGAGCCAGTACAGCTCATAAGTAATGGTGGCCTACAGACACCAGTTAGCATCATGTAAACTGTTCACACGTTCTTCAAATTCCACTGAGCAGTTAAACTAAAGTGTTCTTATATGGTTTCTGTAAACAGTAGATTTTATTTTTCTTCTGCCAAAACAGACTAAAAAAAGACTAAAATCAAAGATGGCCTGTTGGAACTTTGTTTCTTCTCCTGGAACAAAAGCCAAACAAATAAACTGGTTGGTAGATACAGTTATCCTAAAGCTAACGAGTTTAATCCCAGTTACACAACGGAGGGACAGCGATGGCCATTCAGGACCAACTGTCCTAAAGCTCACTGGCTAAATACATGGAGAAACTACTGCCTGTGGGCCATAGAGGGAGCAGGACTACAGAGATACAAAAGAGGTCGCTTTTGGAGCGAAAAGCAGCTCTGTAGCATGCAGCGGAGAGCCAAGCTAAAGTTGGCTTCTCATTGGATTTTTCTGTTCCACCTTAAATGGTGCAACAGTAATATTACTTGTTTACACTGACTTAAATTAATCCTATATATGTATAATTACATTATCATTACAGTGTTGGGCACTGGAGACTCTTCAAGATGTTCAGGAGAATCCCGTTAGTCTAACCGAGACTCTGCTCACTCCGCACAGCGTTACTCTTAGACTATAGCTAGCCTGCTGGATTGTGCAAACCGTAAGCTGTTCCAACAAGAAGCACAAAAATAGCTTGTGCAGAACCAACGTTAACTGACAACAGACAGACCTGCTAGCCACGTCGCTAACTAACTAGCTAACAACGAACAGGATAACACAAGCAAAAACACAAGACATGCTTTCAGTGACGAAGCTGAAGTCAAGTCTCTTACTCGCCAGCGTCTTGTTCGGTTTCTCCATTCCACCTTCAGTGGTGCAGCAGTTACATTTTGCTGCTTGAAGCTCAGAGGTAACTGCTGCAATAGTTAAGGTGCAACGGGAAACTGGATCAAGAAGCCAGGAAAGCCAACCTCAGCACTTTAGCCTCGTCACTCAGTGTAAGTTACCAGAGGAATGTAAACAGACTCGACACTGCGGTGTTATGAATCAGTGACTATCAGTGTTCCCCCCCACCGTCTTAGCCGCAGGCCGAACCTCCAGGTAGGACGAGCGTTACCTGGCCAGTCGGTGGGAATTTCGCCCTCCATCCATCTCAGCCTCCGTCTCAGAATCTCGTTTTCTTTCCGCGCCCGAATCGTCTCCGCTTCGTACTCCAGCACCGTGCCGCCCACCATCTCCATTATCTGCTCCACCGCCGCCATCAGCCGCTCGTTCAGCGCCCGGTGCAGAAGCTGTAGTTTGGTCATTTTCCACGTTTGTTTCTCCAGATTTTATTCTATTTTCTATTAGTATCTAAACATGCAGCAAAGAGAGCGGCTAACTCGCTGTCTCCTCGTTAACGCTGTTCTTCTTCCTTCAAGTGTGCGAATTCAACTAGCTGGATTTACTGCCACCTACAGGCTGAAGCCCAGAACAGCTCACAGTGACACAAACAGTTATCGCAATAAAACGAGTTAAAGGGGAATTCCACCCATTTTTGGATTATTGTAGAGAAAGTTAGAGATTCAGATTTCTTTACAGCGATATCTACAACGCTCAATTTATTATCCAAAAATTACCAATGAACCTACACTTATTCAAGTTTTTATATGAAATGTGTATGATGTTAAAATAGTAAAAATCCCGTCGAAAAACGTTTTTTTTTATTTTGCCTTACAATGGCCTGCATGTTTCCCTTCCCCATTGAACGAATTAAAAAAATGCAACAAGTTGTTTTAGGCCAAAATTTTATCATATAATTACTGTAAAGCAATGTGTCAGGCATCAGGCAGTGTATGATGAATAACCATTTTGTAAGGTGGCTTTCAAAAGCATTAAACTTTTCAGACTTTGAGTTCAATCACCACCAACGTGAACAATTCTGATTTAGACCATAGAAGGTAGAACAATATAAAATGTTCACAGTGGAGGTGACAAGAGTCCAAGTGTTTAATGCACTAAAAGCTAACAACCTTAAACAAAAATATTACACAAAATTGTTATAAATCCAATGCTTGATTCATGAGACATGGTTTTACAATAAACCAAAGTAGGACCCAATGGAATTTTTTTTTTTTTTTTTTTCCCAATTTGCCACTTATTTACATATCAGGCATTTATTACACACAAAAATCCCAAACAGACATGTAGGTTCACTGTGTTTTTATGTTAAAGTGGCTATATTTGTATTGCACACATTGCAACCTCTGGTTCCTTTCACTGCTACTGTAAAGAAATCAGCATCTATAGGTTTCTCTACAATAAAGCATTTTACATCAAATCACCCTGCACGACTTCTTTATACTGTATATCAACAATTGAATTATACATTAATCTGCAGTTAAGGGGAATATGAAGAATTGATGAGAGAAAATACAGCAACCACAAAGCCACTACTTTATTTCAAAAACCCATACACTTTCTTTGGGATGTAACAGGTAAGATTATCATTAATGTAGATAAGACTGCAGAAGTGGTACACTGTGATCACTGTGCTGTCAGAAAGTAAATATGCTACTTAAAGAGATTTGTTTAAACCTACTTTGTTACTGATAGAAAGATCTGGTTGCCTTTCACTGCTCTAACTTCCTAAATTCCTTAAAATCCCAGGCAACAAACTAAGGCTTATTATTAAGTAGCTAGAGGGGCTTCAATGCAAACAAGTTGAGTTATTCTTAAATTATATGATTAAGCAATAAAGCTTTGGGCCTGACATTGGGCCCTGGACATTTAAGGAGTTAACATACATAATTTAACCACATTTCTAAATTCTATTTTTAACCAAAAAAATAATAGAGACCTTTGTAGTAATATTAGAGCAGATTGTCAGTGTCAGTGGTTGCCTTGCATAAAATATGCCTTGCATGAATATTGGTCTTTCACATGCAGAAGAGGCTTGGGCTAAGTGTCTATGTGAAGTTTTCAATCCAACTCAGTGTGACAGATTATTTATAAACTGCAAAGCAATAAACTGTGCACTGAAGCCAGGGATGTGCTTACTATTTCAGTTGTAACACTGTTACTGAATTTCAGGTATTTTTGATAATACGTATGTAACAAATTAATACAAAAACTAGTGCATTTTAAAATAATTTGTTAAATTAGATCACTTTAATCCACTGATAGAACTGAAAGGATATATTTTCCCACTGAGGTTCACTGACAACGTTTGAGTTTTTTATATACCAAAAATGGCCATAACTCCTTTTTACATGACAAATTTTCAACCTCTTTTTCCTTCAGATTTAAACAGGCTGGTTTTCTTTCTGTGCCTTTAAAGCTGAAATATGTAAATAATCTCTGTTTTGATTGGCTGCCCTGTATTAAGCCTCATTCAAACAGCACTGCAGTATGAATGGGCAGAGCTAAACTGCTGTAGGTGGATGTATGTACATGGGTCATAAGACATCATTGACACAATTATTTATAAACAGAATGTTTTTGCAGCTTACTTTCTATAAATGGATTGAACAGAGTGAGGAGTGAATGGTACATTTTTAAACTTTAACAGTGTTTATATTAGGAATGTGTATGAGTACTTGAGCGCTCGGTTAACTGTTCGAGGTGCCAGAATTCAAATACTGAGATCACTATTCGGGTTATGTTTGTTAGGCAGAGACAATAGAGGCTAAACTCAGAGAAATGCAATGGTTTTGCTCATATATGTGAGTATGTTTTAGATGTACTTGGTTACTCTGAAACATGAATGTTTGAACATGAGTGCATTGACAGGACACATTTAGGTTAGGTTAGGCTAGCTATTCTAGCTGATGTTAGATCCAAAAACAATGAAAATATATTTCTCTGGCAAACACCATGATGACACATCATCCACTCAACAGAAAATAATTAGTGTAGAAGGCGAGTCTTCTTTAGCAACTAAGATGACACTTGTAAGCTCTGTTAGCTCACCCACTTATCTGAAGAGGCCCTCATTACTCATTACAACACAAAAAACTCACAATGTTCTCAGCTGTTTTCGATTAAGACACATTGCTCTGCATGCTGCTATATTTTTGTACAACACCATTGCTGTCACCTACAAAGGTAACCCAACTCTGCATCATATTTGTCCAAAGTTTTTGTGGCTTTGATTGTTTTACCCTACTGTTAACCAGACACATGCCCATGGACTATTAAGGATAGTCAAATATCAAAACGCACATCCCAAGTTTACATATTATTTGCAACTTCTTTAAAAAAAGTGAAGGAAATTCGGTTTTCCATGATATTGGCCCTTTGAAAGAGCCAAATGTTTATTAGAGAAGATGTATTCAATTTCTCACAATACTGTACCACTGCTAACAAAGAAAAAGGAGAGTACTTCCACAAGTATTTCTGTTCCATTTAGCAATGACATGTCATGGAAATGGAAATCTCTGAAAATTTTATTTAGTCTTTCAATAAGTATAACAGATATGCATAGCCCACGTTGTTTATAAAAACCCATCTGTCTTTCATTTTTACTGTCTTTGTTCTATCAGGTGTTGCTTTAGCAGGTGAAGCTGTAGTGACCGAGCCACTGTGAAGCTCTGGTCACAGAGTGAGCAGCAGTAGCGTTCTTCGTAGTGTTTGCGCTGGTGTTTCTTCAGTGTGTGGCCGTCGCTGAAGCTCCGTGAGCAGAGAGTGCACTGGTAGGGCCGCTCTCCTGTGTGGATGCGCACATGTCTCCGCAGGTTGCTCCTCTGGCTGAAGCTCTTGGAGCACCAGGTGCAGCGGTAGGGCCGCTCACCTGTGTGCGTGCGCAGGTGCCGCCGGAGGTCAGCCGACTGGTAAAAGCCCTTGCCACACCAGCTGCAGCCGAAGGCTCGCTCGTGAGCCTGCTGGTGTGTCTGCAGCCTCTTCAGCTCCTTAAATGTCTTCCTGCAATGTGAACACTTATACTGTGCATCTCCATGGATTTCACCAGTCACTTTCTCTGAACAGCTTGGGAGTTTCGGTTGAGCAGCGCTGTGAGGTGCTTCTCGGTCTGGCATGTATGTGCCTGAGAGAGGGGCATTCTGGCAGCCTCTGCTAGGACTAACCGTCCTCTGAGAGGTTTCAGGGCTGTATGAATGGCCAGTGTGTGTAGGAACGTCGGTGTCTGGCAAACTTACGGGAATTTCAGTCTCCTCTGGTTCAATTTTTACCCTGTGCAGTTTCACAACAGGTAAGGACACATCTAAGCCCTGCTGAGAGTTGTGCCCTTGAACGTCTACAGAAGTTAGAGACTCTGTGTGGGATCCCAATTTAAGAGTATATCTCTCTTCTTTGCAAACTGGTACCAGTATCTGTGGGCCCTTCTCATTTAATGGACCATCACTCCATTTCTGGCATTGAGTTTCGTTTTCCTGCACCTCTTGAAGTTCTTCTCTCTGCTCAAGGCTGGAGCTCCACTTCTCTGCCCCACAAGGAGAGATTTCTTCTAAGACAGTCTTGGATGCATTGTGGACTGTTTCTGGACAAGAAGAGGAAAAGCAATGGAAAAAAGTAATTTTGTGTAAGTCTCTAAGCACAAGTATAAATAAAGGCTGGCAACTGGATTATATGTTATCATTATCATAACACATTACATCACAATATACATTTCTGAGTATATTATCAGTATGTATACAGTGCAGTAAAAAGTCAGAGACCAGTCTTCATTGATTTCAATTCCATTTAAAATGGCCATTAGGTAGAAGTTATTCATTTTTCAGCATTTAACGCATAATTTAAAAAGCAGAAAACTTATATTTAAACTACACTAGTTTAAACTAGTTTTTCAGTATTTAATGTGTCCACCCTTTGCCTTTATTGTAACTTCCATTCTTTTCAAGTGACGTGCACTTCGTTTTTCAAAGAAATCTGCAGGGATATTTTTCCAGTCCTCAAAAGTTTGCTGAGGGATGCACAATGATGCACACCTCCATCCCATCCCATCCCCACAACACAGATCTCAAGCAAGAGTGGAGCTTGATTTTCCTTGAAAGATGAAAGCTTTAAGTTGTATCTCATGATGGCAGCTTTGTTGGTCTACCAAGTCTTGCTTGGTTGTTGAGGTCCCATTTCCTCTGTATATTCTTCTATGCCATTTCCTCTTAAGGGTTTTTGAAACTCCATTTTTTGAAACTCCTGTTGCTTGTCCACTTATTTACCGTTTCTTATGCAAGTAGATTATCTTACAGCTAATCTCCTTCAAAATATCTCCTGAAAAATGAAAAACCTGTATGTAATAGCCAATTTAACTGAATATGTAATAAAGGCAGGGCGGTCTCTGACTTTTGGTCAGGACTATAGAACACTGAACAACTGCATGCATTATAAAAATGACCATTTATAGCGAGCCTGTAAACATACAGCCTACAGTAAATAGTAACATAAACTGCATAATAACAACGAGCTGATTTGATGTCAGTGTATTACGCCATTATCTTTTTTTAACTGTTTAGTTTTACCAGTTGTAGGATCTTTCCATTGTTTCTTCTTCAGCTCATTATTCTGACATGCTGAATTAAAAAATAGTATTTTCAGCAGAATAGAGTTTGGTGCATTGTAAGTAACCTCCGTGTCTGCAAACCTCCCGTTTGTAAAAGAGAACAGGTTAAAAACAGCCTTTTGATGTGGGACTTTTATTTTCATCTTGGCAGCAGAGTCATGTGACATAACCGCGCTGTGTGATTGGCTCTGCTACGGGCTCTCCTAAGCCAGGAGCCCAGAGCTCTGCAGCTGGAGTCTATTGGGATCTTTGCCAGATGATTTGCAGCTGTCTGGGTTGCGGCTCCTACGATGCTGCAACTTCCACCCGAGGCACTTCTGACTTAAGTTACCCTACAAGTGCACCCTAACATGACGCCTAGTGCGAGGCCCAGTAAGCGTATTCAGCCGAGTTAGGTACTTTACCTTGTCCTCCAGTCTCGGCCCTGCTCAGCGCGTCCCTAAGCTGCCCTCGGAGTTTTTCGTTCTCGATCCGGGTCTGCGCGGTCTCCTGGCGGTACTCCGTCACCGTGGCTTCCACCGCCTCCAGAATCTCCCTCACGGCTACAGCCAAGCGCTCCGTCAAATAGGAGTTTAAAATATCCATCTTAGACATTTTAGGCGAAGAGGAGTGAATGCAGGCTGTTGTGGATGCGAATCTCCGCACCACCTTCTCGCCAGAAAGAGATAAATGGAAAAAGCGAGAGGCTACACTGGCCGCCTTCCGGTTGTCAGCAATCTAGATCAATGTCAGTGTTACACAGAGACCACAAGCGGGCGCCAGAGAGCCCGTAGAATAAGGATCTAGCACAAGTCTCATCTGGCCCCCTACTCGCCCTGCCTAGCCACTCCGCTTTTGTGTGCGCGTTCACGTGGAGGGCTCGCCATATTGGAGAGGGAAAGTGCATGGCTGCGCCATCTGCTGGTCGCGTTTAACATAGCCTGAATCACAGTTTCATATTTCTGTCGTTCAAAATCACTTAAAGCTGGAACTGTGGCATTCTGTGACCCTATAAGCGCCACAGTTATGAATAAAATCTAACAGAATATTTCGCTGAGCCATATAACTGAAATTTACATACAAATCCCATGATTCAATGATCGCACCGATTGGAAGGCTGTGTGACAGTGACGTAATCCGCGCGACAGTCTTTGTAGTTCTTTTTTGAAAAAACACTCATAAAAATGTTTTTGTCGTTCACTGTCAACAATCACGATGACTGTTGATCAAATGTAACATATAACGGAATATTGGGATGACACGGCCCACAATGCGCATAATCTCCGATGTACGATCTCCTTATGATTTGAACACAACAGCATCTGACCACTTTTGTGTCGAAAAAGTAGGTTAAAGGGGAATTCCACCAATTTTTCAAAAGTTCAGCATTTGGGACAGGCTTAAAAGGCGATGAGCTATGCCGCTCAGTATGACAACACAGCTTATCCTTCTGTTGCCATGGTGACCGCAGCTTCCTCCTTCTGCTGAAGGGTATCAAGGGCATCCCGAAGTTTATCCATGTATTCTATTTATACCCTCCTCCTTTTTCAGATCTGAAGCGAGAGCGGAGCTTGGTCTTCTCCTCTCTCTCTCAAAGATCAAAGTGTTTTGTACTTTTGATCTGATATTGACAGTTTTGTGGGTCTACCAGGTCTTGTCCAGTTGTCGAGGTCCCGTTTCCTCTGTACTGTATATTCCTCTATACCAGCTTCTCCTAATAGTTTGTGAACGCCCGTTTTGGTATTTCACATACATACAGTCGTGTGTAAAATCTGTAAAGGCCTCCAGACACGTGACATGTTTTGTTGATTTTCTTAGTGAAAGTAAAAGCCTCTACAGTGAACAAACTTAAAGATGACATTTGTCTGCAAATTACAGTGCACAATTTCTGTGTATTTACTGAGTTTAACATATTGGAGGGAAAGCTATAAAAATATAAATGTAATAATAATGATAATAACAACAACTGGTATTATTATTATTATTATTTCTTGTAGATCATTCATCATGAAATTTACACACTATGTAAAAGACAACAGGTGTTTTCAAATTATGTCAAAAACTGAAAAGTGACCAATATGGATATATGAGGTTTTGTTCCGACATCAGTTATATGAACTTTTTCACAGGCCACTTTAAAGAGTAATAGTGCATTAAAATGTGCAGAGAGTTAATAAAAATAATAAAAGGTAATATAAAGATAATTTAATCTCATTCTAAACCACATAATGAAGAATAAGTGACATCACTTAAGCACCTAGGGGGCTACATTCAAAAGCTGGTAAAGTTTTGTATTTATTCAATATTGATAATTTGTTATTTTCTGCCTCCTTTATAGGGTGCATCAAGCATAATGACCACCTCAGAGTATAAACAAATTTATTTTGTTTTTGTTTTTTTGTATTTGTTTTTTTAGGAAATTAAATAAATAAAATAAATAATGTAACAAAACACCACAAATTTAAGAATGCACCGAACAGAACATCGTATGTTCAAAAGCTACATTACAGTGAAGGTTGTGCAGCTAGTCTATTCAAATTCAAGGCTAAGTCAAGCTAGCAGAAGTAAAGTATGCATGGAATAAGATGCAGCAATACATGGCCTTAAATCATATCAGCTCTATAGGGGACTGTTTTTATTTAAATTACACAGGTCATTTAATTAATATCATAATTATCCTTACAAGATTATTTTTTTTTTTGCACTGCCAGCAGTTTCCCTTCCTGGTTTTAATTTCGCCCAGCCAGATGACGATGACCTTTCTCTCAAGCACATCTAATCAGAGTAGTCTTGTTTTATGAGGGTTGGGTTAGAAATTAGACCAGGAGTCCATCTGAGAGGTGTTGAGAGTTCGGACCAGGAGAGTAATTGTCCTGTAGCTAGCCGAGGTCCCTGCCACTTTTGCGTAGTCTTCAGCTTCTATTACTGTCACAGTCAAACTAGAGGTCTGCAGCTTGCCAAGCACTGGGACAGGCATGCAACCTCTCCCACTTAGATCAGATTCATTGATCGAGTAATTTGATTAGAATGTATAATTAAATCCCCCAAGGTTAACTCCTCTGTACAGCTTGTTTATCTCCTCCATCACTCTGTGACATTTGCTAATCACTGGCCCGGTCTCTCTGCTCTCTATCCATTGTCTCATAAAGCAGCACCAGGGATCTATTGGTCTGATTGAAGCGAGTTAGATTATATAAACATTTTATATCATGTCTAGTAGAAGTGAGTGATTTACTGGTATTTTGTACCAGCTTTGAAGTAATATACAGTACTGTGAAAAAGTAACAGACTACCATTTATTTACTTAGTTTCCACTGAAAACAGTCATTGAGTTATACTTTTTCATTTTTCAGTTGATATACGATATAAGTTTCCCAGATATAAGATATAATAAGATTAGTTAAAGATACAGAGGAAATGGGACTCCTAACAACCATGCAAGGCTAGGGGGCATTCAACCATGCAAACGTAGCAAAACGTATTTTAATGGAAATGGTGGTGCGGTGTGTGTTATGCAAGCATTGCAACTATGGCAGCTGAGAAGGCCATTCTTGCCATCCTTCTAGCGTATTCTATAAAATTACACTAATAATTATGACAAATGTCTTGTAATTTCTTCATTTGTGTGTACACTGAGCTGCAATAATATATATGCAGTACTATAACTGTTCCTATACAGTGTGTGTGTATATATATATATATATATATATATATATATATATATACATACACACACACACACGCCTCTCCATGGATCACCACCTTATCGTGGTGGAGAGGTTTGTGTGCTTGAAGGACCCTAGGAGCTATGTTGTCTGGAGCAAAAGCTCCTGGTAGGGTCTCCCATGGCAAACTGGTCCTAGGTGACAGGCCAGACAAAGTGTGATCCATAACCACCCCTATGAGGACAACAAAGCAGGACTCGTGTACCCTGCCCGGATCAGGGTTACCGGGGCCCCACCCTGGAGCCAGGCCTGGGGGAGGGGCTCGCCAGCGAGCGTCTGGTGGCCGGGCATTCACTCATGGTGCCCGACCGGGCCCAGCCCGAAGGAGCTACATGAGTCCCCCCTCCTATCGACCCACCACCGATGGGAGGGGCAGTAGTAGGGGTGCGGTGCATTGTGGATCGGGCAGTGTCCGAAGGCGTGGGCCTTGGCGTTCTGATCCTCGGTTGCTGAAACTGGCTTTTGGAACTTGGAACGTTACCTCACTGGCGGGGAAGGAGCCTGAGTTGGTGCGCGAGGTCGAGAGATACCGGCTAGATATAGTCGGGCTCACCTCAACACACAGCTTGGGCTCTGGGTCCAATCTCCTTGAGAGGGGCTGGACTTTTTTCTTTTCTGGAGTTTCCCATGGTGAGAGGCGGCGGGCAGGTGTGGGCTTTCTCATAGCCCCTCGACTCGGCGCCTGTATGTTGGGGTTTTCCCCGGTGGACGAGAGGGTAGCTTCCCTACGCCTTCGGGTTGGGGAACGGGTCCTGACTGTTGTCTGTGCTTATGCACCGAACAGCAGTTCAGAATACCCAGCCTTCATAGAGTCCTTGGAAGGGGTGCTTGAAAGTGCTCCTCCTGGAGACTTGATTGTCCTACTGGGGGACTTCAACGCTCACGTGGGCAACGACAGTAAGACCTGGAGGGGTGTGATTGGGAGGAATGGCCTCTCTGATCTGAACCCGAGTGGTGTTCAGTTTTTGGACTTCTGTGCAAACCACAGTTTGTCCATAACGAACACCATGTTTGAACACAAGGATGTCCATAAGTGCACATGGCACCAGGACACCCTAGGCCGCAGTTCAATGATTGACTTTGTAGTCGTGTCAGCGGACTTGCGGCCATGTGTACTGGACACCCGGGTAAAGAGAGGAGCTGAGCTGTCAACTGATCACCACCTGGTGGTGAGTTGGATCAGGTGGTGGGGGAAGATGCCAGTCAGACCAGGCAAACCCAAACGTATAGTGAGGGTTTGCTGGGAACGTCTGGCAGAAGAACCTGTCAGATTGATCTTCAACTCACACCTCCGTCAGAACTTTGACCAGATATCGGGGGAGGTGGGGGACATTGACTCAGAATGGGCCATGTTCCGCTCCTCCATTGTTGAAGCGGCTGACTGTAGCTGTGGTCGCAAGGTAGTTGGTGCCTGTCGGGGCGGTAATCCTCGAACCCGGTGGTGGACACCCCAGGTGAGAGATGCCGTCAAGCTGAAGAAGGAGTCCTACTGGACATGGTTGGCCTGTAGGACACCAGAGGCAGCTGGCAGGTATCGACAGGCCAAGCGATCTGCGGCTTCAGTCGTTGCCAAGGCAAAAACCCGGGTGTGGGAAGAGTTCGGTGAGGCCTTGGAAAGTGACTTTAAGTCGGCTCCGAAAAGATTCTGGCAAACCGTCAGGCGACTCAGAAGGGGAAAGCAGTGTGCCACTAGCACTGTATATAGTGGAGATGGTGTGCTGCTGACTTCGACTGAAGACGTCATTGGGCGGTGGAAGGAATACTTTGAGGACCTTCTCAATCCCACCAACATGTTCTCCAGTGAGGAGGCAGAGTCTGGGGACACGGGAATAGGCTTGTCCATTACTGAGGCCGAAGTCGCTAAGGTAGTTAAAAAGCTCCTTGGCGGCAGGGCTGCAGGGGTGGATGAGATCCGTCCCGAGTTCCACAAGGCTCTGGATGTTGTGGGGCTGTCTTGGCTGACACGCCTTTTCAACATTGCATGGACATCGGGGGTGGTGCCACTTGATTGGCAGACTGGGGTGGTGGTGCCTCTTTTTAAAAAGGGGGACCGGAGGGTGTGTTCCAACTACAGGGGAATCACACTCCTCAGCCTCCCTGGTAAGGTCTATGCAAGGGTACTGGAGAAGAGAGTCCGGCTTATAGTCGAACCTCGGATTCAGGAGGAGCAGTGCGGGTTCCGCCCTGGTCGTGGAACACTGGACCAACTCTTTACCCTCTCCAGGATTCTCGAGGGTTCATGGGAGTTTGCCCAACCAGTCCACATGTGC
The DNA here is from genome assembly GCF_015220715.1 of Pygocentrus nattereri. Taxonomy (NCBI): domain Eukaryota; kingdom Metazoa; phylum Chordata; class Actinopteri; order Characiformes; family Serrasalmidae; genus Pygocentrus; species Pygocentrus nattereri. The sequence goes on along the minus strand of NC_051224.1, from coordinate 11,848,979 downwards.
TTTGTGGATTTGGAGAAGGCATTCGACTGTGTTCCCCAGGGTATTCTGTGGGAGGTGCTTCGGGAGTATGGGGTACATGGCTCTTTGCTACGAGCCATTCAGGCCCTGTACAAACAAAGCAGGAGCTTGGTTCGCATGGCCGGCAGTAAGTCAGACTTTTTCCCAGTGAGAGTTGGACTCCGTCAGGGCTGCCCTTTGTCACCGATTCTATTCATAATTTTTATGGATAGAATTTCTAGGCGCAGTCAGGGGATGGAGGGTGTCCGGTTTGGTGACCTCAGGGTCACATCGCTGCTGTTTGCAGATGATGTGGTCCTATTGGGGACATCAGGCCGTGAACTTCAGCTTTCACTGGATCGGTTTGCAGCCGAGTGTGAAGCGGCCGGGATGAGGATCAGTACCTCCAAATCCGAGGCCATGGTTCTCACGCGGGAAAGGGTGGAGAGCCCTCTCTGGGTCGGGGATGAGCTCTTGCCTCAAGTGGAGGAGTTTAAGTATCTTGGGGTCTTGTTCACGAGTGATGGTACAAGGGAGCGGGAGATTGACAGGCGGATTGGTGCTGGGTCAGCAGTGATGCGGGCTCTTTACCGGTCTGTTGTGGTAAAGAAAGAGCTGAGCCATAAGGCAAGGCTCTCGATTTACTGGTCGATCTATGTTCCCACCCTCACCTATGGTCATGAGCTTTGGGTAATGACCGAAAGAACGAGATCGCGAATACAAGCGGCTGAAATGAGTTTCCTCCGCAGGGTGGCTGGACTCTCCCTTAGAGATAGGGTGAGAAGTTCGGTCATCCGGGAGGGACTCGGGGACACACACACACACACAGTCTGTATATTTGTAGAGGACATATTAGAATCTATTGTGTCTGTTGCCTTTTTGATATAGTAGGATTTCTATAAACATACATGTTGCCGCTGAAGGAGTAACATATCTGACACACCTGGCAAATGAGAGAAAACATATTTCAAAGCCTGCTCCACACACGTTTTGCACACACGTTTTGCTTCGTTTCAATGAAACATGTCGTTTAACATGGAAACTGTTTTGAGATATCTGCTCAATGATGGTCCTGAGGTGGTTCTGATGAACTGGGAGAAAAAGCTAACAGATGGGCTACATTGTAAAACTACAAAGTGCATCTACTGCTATATGGACCTGACAAGATGGACAATGAGTGTAGATACAAGGTTGATGTACCTAAAGTGACCAGCGAGTATACTTCTCTCCTGTTTCTCATTAGACTTTGGCTTCTTTTTTTACATTTGGTTTTCAGCTTTGCAAACCCCTCCCATCTTTTCTTCCTTGCTCTGAGCTTCAGCTGCATTATGACAGAGACTTTTCCCGCACTATCATCACCCACATTCTGCTTACTCCCTGTATTCATTACTCAATATCTCTTGGGCAAAGTTCATTATATTTCTCACGAACCCCCTGAGGTGGCAGATTCGTGGTGGGTGCATTTTGCTGTAGATTAGAGTGTCAGCATGTGCAGCATTTCCTCACTTCAGTATAAATATAAACTGTCTGCCCCCTCCCTCTCAGTCTGTTCTTCATCAACGCCTTCCCTTCTCACATGCTCTGTTTCAAACACCTCATCCTCCAGTCAGTGTGCTTTGCAATCCCTGAGCTCCCCCCCCCGTTTTCTAACCACTGGCAGAAGCTTTTAATAATTCATTCTGCTTTAAAATTCAAATGAGAGATTTTTTTTATTAACACACTAGAGTCAGTAGAGCACACTCCTTCTCCCCTTCCCTTCCGCAGGACCACACTCCTTACCAACCATTGCCCTGGAAACCGAAACATCTTATAAGCAGAGGATGTGGCGGAGACAGCAAGTAAAAGCAGGCAGGGAAAGACAGAGAGAGCCAGAAAAAAGAGGGAGAGGGAGGGGGAAGAAAGAGAGAGAGAGAGACAGAGAAAAAGTGTTTGTGTGTGTGTGTATGTGAAAGGGTAAGCAAAGGGGAACAGAAAAAAGAAAGTGAGAATTGAAGAGCGGGGAAATATAAAAGGGAGAGAGGAGAAAGAAAGAGAGGTGGAAAGAAAGATTAAGCGACAGAGTGAGAAAGATAGAGAGAAAGAGAGATCTTAATGACTCAACAAACTAAGACACAGACATACAGTACTGTCCAAGAGACCACCCTTTATCTGTTCAATTTCCAGTCATAACAGCCATTAACTATTCATTCATTTTTCAGGATTAGATAATTACATGAAATCCTCAACAATTATATCTAATATCAAAATTTGCAGTATTTGTTGTGTCCCCCCTTTGCTTTTCATTGCAAGGAGACTTGCTTTCAGTTTTTCACACATCTGTAAGCATATTTTTCCACACCAAGTTCAGTCTTAGAAGCTAATGACAGTTTCTGCTTCTTGTGATCCAAGTTACATTCAAGTTCCATACACATTCAATGATGCTGAGGTCTGGATGCTGGGGTGATCAGTCTAGGGTGGTCTGAGAACACCAGCAGCTTCATTGTTTGATATGCACTTTTTTCTTGTTTATAATTTTAAAAATAACAGCTCCTTGACAGTTCCACATTTTTTTCAGACTCAGTGTTGAGCTGTCTTCTCGTAGTAGAAGGACGAACAAACACCTGTGATTTTTTTTTTTTTTCCAAATCTGAAACACAACCTTATTTTCTTGATATCTTCTGATAATTTTTTGAACTCTAGTTTGGAAGCTTCTATTTTTATGTCTTTGTTTTACTTTCCCTTCCTTTATGCAAGTGGATTACCTTGTATCTAATCTCAGTAATATCTCCTCGAGAAATGATGAACGATTTGTACTTAATGGCCGTTTTGACTTGAAATTTCAAGAGTGGCTTTTTGATTTTTCCATATTGCGGCATACACATCTGTGTATGTGTGTGTGTTTGCGACCCAGACTTTAACACGCAGAGGTGACTCTAATGAGCAAGAGTTTATTCACAAAGCTCAATGAAACAATCAATAATCAGTCCAGGACTGAAAGATCAGTACAGAGAGCTCTATCAAAGGCTTTGTCTTACATACTGTGTAAATCACATACTGTTGGTTCAAAGCAATCCATTAAGGCATGCACAGGCAAGTCTGCACAAAGTCAGGATTATAGGAGCAACAGGGCTTATCATAACGCCACAAACATTAAGTTCATAGAGAAAAAACATAAACCTCTGGCACTGGTGACTTACCCGACGTGAGGGTGAAATCAAGTCACATTCACGGAAGAGAGAGACATGAGGAAATGGCATAGAGTGCTTTTACAAGGTGCATAAAAAAGATATCGATAACGTTATCGTGAAGTAGAAATGGACTAAGATTTGGTGAAACTGAATGAAACCCAGAGATTAATACTCTGCTGGTGTCACTGAAAGATTACACGATTCTTCCATCAGAATGTCACTGAGCAGCATGTGGATTCCGTAATAAAGTGTGTAAACATGCGAGGTCAACGGTCACACCTCAGTAATATACCAGCAAAACCAAAGACAGCCCAACAAGTGACTGCAAGTCTCAAAAGCTATGTTGTACATATTGTGTATATATATTTCTAAGCATGGTTAATTCAGAGGCATAATTCTAAAGTACAGAACCATAAAAATACGCATAACGATAATTAAAGTTTCAGAACAGAATTTGTGAAAGCACTGTAGTGGTAACAGTCAAGAATTTGCAAATATTCGTCATAATTAATCAAAGAGGAAAGCAGAGGCAGAAGGTAGCAGTACAAATATATACATCCACATATGTACACATGTATATACATTGAGAGATTCTAGCAGTGCAGCCAGAGTAAATATCTAAAGCCAGTTAGAGCATTTGAAGAGAAAACAAACTTCTCACACTGCTGCTTAGAGAATGTTTTGGACTGACGCTAATTAAAAATAGGCATGCTACAGGTTCTTTAGGTTTGTGCAAAGAAAAAGGAAGGTGTCAAAATGCTGCAGAAATCAAGTTGCCATTTTCATGATGTGGTGTCAAGTCAACAAGGCAACTTCTACCAGATATCAAAATTCTCTGACCTGCTTTCAGAACCTTTGGGTCATTTACATGGCCAGCACATTCACCCATTTGCACATTTAAAGGTGTTCGTCTGCCAGGTTAGAGTAAGCGCTACCGAGCAAAGAAAAGGGTCATCAAACATTGTGCGCTAATTTATAAATCATCGGCATCAGAGCAGACCTGGCCTACAATCGCATTCAAAGCCAGTCTCAAGCCCTAGTCAAGCTGGATTAAAAATTACACAGGCCCATTAAACAAACAAACACTAAAACTCCCAGTTGATGCCAGATACAATGACATTAGGATAGTAAAGTGGGTTCAACTTAAGAAGTACTATAATCATAATAATATTGAAAGTCAGAGGAGTCGGGTCAGATTTCGTGGGAGATTTTTGGACCATGTCATATATCTATATGTTTTAACACACTGGCACAGGTCCAAATCCCCAAAACTATAACTTGCATAGTGTAGCTTTAACATAAGCTACCCAACAAGACAGAAATTTCACTACCCTGTTAGAGACACTACCAAAATATTTAACTTTTATTCTCCTTCTAATTAGGTCATCAGGAAAAAATTACATTATTGTGAGGGTGAATTGAACAGGACTACTATTATTGAAGGAGCTCCAGGTTTCACAGATTATAGAAGGTAATACTGGAATTATTAGCAGATTAGAAGTAGATTAAAATCATTGATCTTTCAAATTTCAGCACCTCTCCAGGTAAAACTCATCCAGTTTGAATGGGACTTGAGATCATTGATTCTAAAAGACAAAGACAGAACCAAATTTTCAAACATTTGCATGCTCAGACTTCTAAGTTCTCATTACAATGGACCACACCTGGTGAGCTGGGGACAAAGGAGGCAACACTGGGAAGCTTGGGCAGGACCTCTGGGGCTTCTTTGATAATTTAGAGGGAAATCATAGAAGCATGGGAGGAGTTGGGGTGGTGGTGCAAAGTTTTCATCACAGGAAGCTGAAGGGAGAGAGTAAACTTTATAGAGCGTAGAATGCAGGTGGGGGGTGGGGCTGGTTGGGGAGAGTTTCAGGCATGGTCCTTCTCCAAAATTGTTATTTTATAAATGAATTGAGTGACCTATAGAGGACAAAATCTTAATTGTGCAGCTTTAAAATACGAAATGCATGCAGGCTCTCTAATGACCGATATAACCCGCATTACACTGACTAGACCCAGTATGAGGGTCAGGGTGCTTAACAATAGTGTAAACCTTGTCATATCCAGTGGTTCTTTCCAACATCCATCTATTAACAAAGTGCTACAAAACAAAGGTCTAGCCTTTTCAAAAAACTGAGCATATACAATTTCAACGAACCATCAGTCACCTCCTTCTGTCTCTTCAAAAGGCCATCATACTGTAAACATAAACTGTGGATGAGAAGGGAACTCTATAAACACTTTGAGTGAGAATTTATGAAGATGTGAATGTTTAGATAATGACTGGGTTTGAAGCGAATTTACTTTCCAGCAATGGGATGGCTATATATCAGAAGTGATTCCATGAAGGAGCATTGTGTAAAATACCATGTTTTTGGGATTGGAATATTATAGCTTTAAAAAAAAAAAGAACTCTGTAAATACTTACCAATTACCGCTCGTAATCTAATCCTCTCACCACACACACACAAACACACACACACACACACACACACACACACACACACACACACACACACACACAAACACAAACACCTTCTGAGCCAAAGAGAAAATCTGTCCTTCAGAAACTTGGCACAGATTCTGTTTTGTGCATCCAAATAGAAATGAATCAGGTATCACTCTGAAACGAGTCAACCACATTAACTGATTCAGCTGTGTGTTGGGTCTTCATAGTGAAAGGGTCCTGATCTGGTATCTGATTGTGCAGGAAAATACTGGCTTCCAGTGTTGTTGTAAACATCAAGATATACAGTGTATAGTTACATTAAATTAATTCAGGTAGATAAACAAAAACAAACAAACAAATAAATAACAGGAAACAAAAACTACATACTGACCTATAGCACTGATTCACCATTACATGGAGATGCGGTTTGCACTGGTGGACGAGAGTGAATGTAACGAGGGAAGGAGAGAGAGAAAAGGATGCAGGGGAATATCACTACCCCCCTCCTACACACGGTACTCAGAATTCTTGTTCCCATCCTTCTCAACAGCACTGCACTCCTTATTTCTCTCCATCTCTAGAGTATATATCATCAGCGGTTTGCCACCTCCCTCCACCCCTCCCTCATCTCTCCATCTGTGTGAAACAAAGGACTGCAGCCCAGCTCAGTCCTGCTCGCACCCCCCCCCCCCCCCACACCACCAAATCCTCCAATGCGCTTTAGTTACCCTCACACAGCCAATCACCATCATCTTAACATGCCTCTGTGTGTTCACCTGCGTTTCCCCCTCTCTGCTTTTCACCTCCCACAAATCCAGCCTGTTTTCACACAATTCCAGCCCGAGTTGTATTCAGCACAGACAGATGGACATACAGATAGACAGATAGATAGATAGATAGGTTACTCTGCAAAAGTTAGACCACCCTTTAGAACATTTGCAAATCAAAGAATGAAGATGCTGGTGTTCTCAGATCAATGGACTGTCCTGATATCAACATAATTTAATGTGTTTTGTTTGGATGGTGAGAAGCAGAAAATGCATCCCACTTATAAGACTGAGCTTTGTAGGTGTAGACTGTCATTAAGGCCGTTTGAGTTGAAATTAAATAATTACGTGTGGTCTCTGGATAGTACTGTAGACAGATAGACAGACTTGTACTTGATTTAAAAGTGTCAATCATATGTGTACATATATGTACAACATTATCATTCAGTTTACTTGCAATGGAATAACTATGTTAAAGTAATACATTTCACTTTTGTAAATAATACAGAAATTTGAACACAGTACATTCAATGAACTGTCATTTCAAAAAGCATTCAGTACAATAAATTAGGTTGTATATACCATACATAAAACATATTACATCAATTAAATATTGTGTTTCAGTTTACTTTGGGAAGTAACTGTTTTGATGTAATATATTTTATTCATGTACGCATTTAAATCAAATATTTTAAATGCACTATTTTTTCAGTCTATCTGTCTGTCTATTGCAAATCAAGTGTAATTGCAAATGGTGTACATATTTGAGCTAAGTAAACAGATCAACAGATAGCTAGATAGACAGATAGAGAGACAGACAGATTTAGCGAGAGGTGCTGTATGAGTGTCTACTAGTCTCTTTCATGGTCTTGCTTCTTTGGGGATTGTGATTGTGTCTGATAGAGATGAAAAGCCTAGGCTGGAGATTCTGCTCCAGATTCTGCTAGCCCATCTCATCAGATTCTTACGGTGTTTTCCTTTACTCTCATACCCAAAAGAAAACTTACTTCTGCAGAAACCTGCTTTCAAATCCTCTGTTCATTCCCGTTCACCAGTCCACCTACCAGTACATTTCTCATGTTAATCTGCATTAGAGACATATCAACTGTTCTCAACCTTTTATCTGTGCCATTCTCTTTATGTATGAAGCTGATGCCATTATTCAGAACCCACTGAACTTTGGTGGCAAGAGATCATCTTTCATTTGTTCTCCAAACAAAAAGCTTCCTTAAAGCTCATTTGCTCCTTTTCATCTCTCTTTCTCTCTCTCTCTTTCTCTGCATACACACACACACACACACACACACACACACACACACACACACACACACACACACACACACACCCAAGTGACTTGAGACAGAAAATGAGATCATACTGGAAGCCTCCACACTGACATCATTAAGAAATATTAGTCCTTTTGTTGGAAAACAAACAAACAAACAAACATGCACATTGCCATTCCGTTGGCTTCAGTCATTATACCTGCATTCAAAAGGCTGGGAAGGTGTGTTGATTTTGCTTCGGCAGATGAAAATGGGGTTGTTCAGCTTCAGAGTCTTCAGAATAAGTAGAAAATAACTTAAAAAAGCTCCAGGTTATTCAGAATGATCTGGAAATGCAGCATGAGAGAGGATGATGATCATCATGGATGGGGTGGTTGGTCAGCAATTCCTCCTCGGCCCTGATTGTCATGGCAACCCTCAGGACTTTAATATAACTGGAACAGATGGGAAGAGGTGTGTCAGATACAGCGCTAACACCAAAACAAAATCAGAATGAAAATTAAACAAAATAAATCACAAATAATGATCAATAATCACTCACACAATTAGCAAGCAAAGAAGACACTGCAATGCATAACCTTAAATGAGAAGCAGCAAATGAAATGCTTATGTAATATCTGGACTGATAAAAGCAGTAAAACAGATTTTTCATCACTGAGCCAAGATTCATAAAATCAGTTTTAGCACAAATGGTGTATGAGCTGCCATCAAACATATGCAGGACTGGAGTTGTATCACAGCGCAGAAATATTTTCAAAAATACAGTGAAAACATACATACATAGTGTATACATGTGAATACACAACATTTTATAACCTCTATACATTTATTTTCAAAAAGTGCAATTCTGTCATTAGGAGAATTAGCCATTTATAGGCAGTTAATTTTTAGCAGAGAACTTTGTGTGTGACACAAATGCTTTAAAGGGCCCATGTCCTACATTTGTCTATTTTATTTTTCTCTTTAGCTCCACTTATAATGTTTGTTTGATTATATTTTATAAATTACTGCATTATTTTATGAATTAAACAGGCTTTTTGGGTTGCTGTGCCTTTAAGACTGCTATATGTTAAAGACTGCTATATACCAAAACTGGTGGTGCAGGCCCCATAGGTGCTATATGTTAATAAGTTGGTTCTTGTGATATGACAAAACCACATGATGTTTTTGCAGTTTAATTTCTGACGGACTGAATGGACTGGGAGACAGACAGACAGACAGACTGACAGACAAATAAATAGATGGGTAGACAGACAGACAGACAGACAGATAAATAGATGGGTATACAAACAGACAGACAGACAAATAAATAGATGGGTAGACAGACAGACAGATAGATAGATAGATAGATAAATAGATGGGTAGACAGACAGACAGACAGACAGACAGACAGACAGACAGACAGACAGACAGACAGATAGATAAATAGATAGACAGACAGATAAATAGATAGACAGACAGATAAATAGATGGGTAGACAAACAGACAGACAGATACTTTATTTATCCCAAAGGAAATTTAGCATTAACAGAATGTTCTGAAACTTTAAAATGTTCACATACTACATCACTTGAGGAAGATTAAGTTTTTCATAATTGACATACAGTACGTTTCCACAGAATAGTTTAGTAAATTAACACAAAATATTGCTTAGACTAAGCATACAAGAAAGCCCAAACAGCTGCTCTTGATTATTAGCACTTGCAGAATGCGACAGCAACTGTTTGCTTATGTCTGCAGACATCCAGCAGGATTATTCATCAGCAAAATAAAATGAAAAACACTATGCTTAAGTTCCATGTCTTACATTACCATTTATTTAATGCCATATTTCAATAAAACAACCCAAACTAGTATTTTACTTTGCAGAAAAAACATTCTATGATGAAAACTCAAGGTAGATAGGCACAAAGTAGCTTGCTTCTGGTAAACAACACTATATCAAAGATCAGATTCACACCAGACTTAAGATTCTTACATTTGAAAATAGATTATTTAAGAGATAAAAAAAATTCTTTTGGCCATTCTAAAGCAATATGTTAAGGCAAATATCAGTCTGTCCTAACTGAACCAAATAGCCTATAGGTATGTTTGCTATTTTATGGTAGGGAAAACACAGATGGAAGGTAAGATATAAGGTAGATGGAAGGTACGTCTTTATCCATCCATCTATCCATTTTCTAAGCCACTTCTCCGTCAGGGTCACGGGGAGGTACATCTTTATTAAATCTAAAAGTAATCTCTTGTATATAAACGGTAAAACAACCAAAACCAGCTCAAAAAGGTTTTACGAAACTAGGAGAAACAAAGAAAAGACATGCTGCACAAAATCTTAACCATAAATCTCAACAAGATATTACAGCTTTTCATTTTACTGTAAACTTCAGCCTGCCTCAACTTTAGCATGTTAACATCTTTTATCAACAAAATGGAAATCCACAAACTGCAATGAGCTCAGCTTTGAATTCACAGACAGAAATAAGCCTCCAAGCAATCTTACATGCTGCTGGATCACAAATCCCATGCCAGCCCTAAACGTTTCTGTCATCAGGCGAAAAATACTCACATCCCCAGTTGATGATGATGGCGGCGGTGAGGAAAAGAACTCCACCCACGATTGAGACAATTGACAATATCTTTGCGTTGCGGCCGAGACGCCGCCCCCCATCCACATTCCCCTGCTGCAGACTGTACCGAGACTGAGGGAGGGATTGCGCGAGAAGAGGAAGGAGGAAATTAAAGATGATGAAAAGAAGCATGCGGCAAGAAAGTAAGAAATCATCAGTCTCAGTATTAGAATTACAGCTGATAAGAGGGAAGACATTAACCGATACCAAATACCAATACTGCATAGTGTGATGTTTAATAAACAGTGACTTTAAATTCTGAACCCAAATACAAATTGTACATTAATTTTAGTAATATCCCAAGAAATGCAAACATTTTATGAAACCTTAGCCCCTATTAGCCTATCCCATAGAGTCTCTAACTCTTAGAAGTTCAGAGTTGTTATTGTAATTTTAGTGATTCTATTTATGTAATTATAAAATTATTACAATTATATAAGTAATGATATTTATGTACAATATCTTTAAAAAAATATACATATATTTTATATGTATATACATACATATAAAAGTATCTTGTAAGCTATTTGTAGAACATCAGTTTGTGAATGTTTTTTTGTGAAATTGCTTTTATGTCGTCTCGTTTTACATTATTTAAAAATGGAAAATAATCAAAAGGTTTTGTTCACTTACATGGTCACCAAATAACTGAAACACCAGGCCATCTAACAATTGCTAAATGTTTGTCAAACAGTGCACAGACACAAATTTAGATAATAATTATTTAAATCTGAGGAGGTGAAGTCGAGAGACTGGCATATAAGGAACAGAAAAGCAAAATTAAAACTTTTCTGTGGTGTTTAGATCTGTAGCTGAATCAGCTAACCAAGCGTTACTTAACGCTATCTCAGCAAGCAGGCTACAGACACAAACAGTGCCACACACCATAGTACTAGTTTGATTCGGCCTAACTGGTGCTCTGCTGAAACAAGTTAAGTCATAAAACTAATGTCTAAGTGAGAGAGCAAAAGTTGAGTGACCAGTGGTCATTTTTTATCATTTTAATATTGGTTTAATTTTTTAAGCAGCGTGGTGCTGTTATATCACCAAACCCTAGACTGGATTGAAATTTCAGATTCCACACTTCTGACGGAATATCTTTACTTGGTTTAGTGAGCTACGAGTGAGAAATAACTAAACCAAATGTAAGAAGTGGTGTTTATTGGCCAAGTTAAACTTAATGGGTTAAATAAACATACCATAACGGAGAAGGTCAGGCCGACAATGTTAATGGGCCAGACAGGGCAGAAGCAGGCGAGTATAGCCAGAACGAGGTAATCGTTGGGCTTGGGGCCTTCTCCAGTCCCCTCGGTGGTGGCGCTGGGCTGACGAGTGAGTGATGGGCGAGGTGACCCAGCATAGCTCAGTGACCCCGAGCGGCTGCCCAGTCGAGCATGACCATTAGCATGAGCATGACTCTGCTTAGTGTGCTGCTGACGAGGGGGAGATGAACGAGAAGAGGCAGGAGGAGAGGTGTCCACAGCAACGGAGCAGACTCCATTACCTGCTCAGAGAGAGGGACAGAGAGGAGGATATGAAGAAAGATGGACAGAGCAACGAGAGGAAATGGGGGAGAGGAAAGTGAGAGAGTGAAAGTGAGAGAGAGACATTAAATCATTGTTATGTGTCATGGTCACTCTCTCTGACAAAGGAAATTAAGTGAAATGAAGAAAATGTTTCCAGAAGGGCTTCATACATCACAGCGTGACTGGGGGGACAATTAAATGAAATAAAATGAATGTAAAGAAGAAAGATGGAAACGTTAAGCTAAAAAATTATACTTCATTATATTTTAAGAGTCTGTTTACTTATTTCCATGTTTTCATCAATGACGGTCAGGTGTTCTTTGGGCAGGGAGTCCAACTGTGTGGGGCCTTCTGGGGCGGAGGTGGACTCTGAGGCAGGGGGTGAAACTTGCTCCGTCTTCACTGGCTGAGAGGAGATGGGGGCATGGCCAAGATCGCCATTTGGTTGTGGATTGGTTCCTTGTTCTGTCTGTTGCTGTTCTTCCTCCTCGCCAACACTTGGGGCAGCAGTAGGTGCATTGGCATCCGTGTTCAGAGCCATATTACAGACACAAAGTTCCAGAAATGCCTGATTTGTTTTCAGTCTATATAGCAAAGATGTGCCTTTTGGGGTAGTGAGGTCCGCAATCACTGTGGAAAGAATCAAAATAAAGGATTTAACTGATATGGTAAATAGAATAATTTCATTATTTGCTCCCTATTATTAATTAGGCTAGCAAAGCCTAGCAAATATGGTGATGAACATTTTTACAACTGTGAAATGTTTTGCTTTATTGTGTACTTTTAATTAATATTAATAAGACAGGATGTATAGTATTTTGTAAAGTAAGCACACAACAAAACATTATATATATATATATATATATATATATATATATATATATATATATATATATATATATATATATATAGAGAGAGAGAGAGAGAGAGAGAGAGAGAGAGAGAGAGAGAGAGAGAGAGAGAGAGAGAGAGAGAGAGAGAGAGAGAGTTTATGTTGCATCTTTTATACCAAAACCTTTTTATTTTTTAACACTACTGGCTGCCCTTTTACGTTTTATAAACGTTTCATGACCAATAAGTTGGACTCAACTCAAGATAGATCAAAGAGCTGATGATGACACATTATTCTTGTTCTTTACTTTTTTCACTGAGGTCCAATTATGTGTGGTTTAATGCATCCAAAACAGCCATAATTCATTCTTCACATGATTTTCCAACCATAAACTGTCTGTTTTTTCTACTGTGCCTTTAAGACTGAAACATGTAAATAACCTCTGTTATGACTGGCTGTACTGTGGCTCTTTCAAAAAACATCCTGGGTTAAAACACACCCTATAACTTCAGTATAAATGGGCGGAGCTCAACTGCTAACTGCAGATACATGGAAATGTGATGTGACAGAATTCAAAACAGCTTAGCTTCCATATATGGATTGTATGAACTGGGAAAAGAATTTCCATGGTTTGGAAACTTTAACCGTCTTTACACACTTTACTATATCCAACTCTCTTTCTATAACGTGTTAAGAACTGTTGCTTGTGTTACAAAAGGGATGACATTTTTCATTTACCACTCTACATCAGTAATTGCAGTGCTAGTGCTGCAATGGCAATGCTGCTGTTTCAGCAGTCCCTAAATGTGCCTTTAAAGCCATCCCCTTTGCATGCTCACCTAAAAGTCTGACTCAAGTGAAACAGATCCGGCCATGGTTCTGTCTCATTTTCTCTGTTTGTCCTTTACCTAACCTGACACCACAGTCAGTTCATCTTCCAATGCTACAATATGCTGAGAGAAGAAATCTGCCTGTAGATCAAGAGATAAACAAGCACTCCTGACTGAGCAGAGCAGACAGCTTGCTGTGTTCTCCTCCCACAGTCACTGTGCTCTGAAACCCACAGGATGTAGATTCGAACCCCAGCAGGCTGAATGCATCAAATGAATCTTGGCTCTAGTGCTGCGCTACATGAAATGTGGGCTAAAATCTCCCACAAAAACCTTCTGTTTGGCTCAAGAGACGACACCTGTATATGTGACCACCAATATATACAATCACAAGCAAATCACACAAGTCTTTTCTTATTATGTGGCTCTCCGAATACTACTGGCTTACAATGCTTACTGCTAAAACATATTTCAACAGAATCCTGGCTCTACTGCTGGGCGCCCAGAATGTGGGTTATATGTTGTAAGAACCACATTACATATTGATTATCTTATCGTGTGGGTCCACCACTCCTATAGAACACACTATAGATTTTAAGTGAGCATTATTGTCCTGTGGCAAAAAACGTCTCAGTGAAATTTCCTCCGTTACCCCAAAGATCTTTAATGCATTATATCTACTTCACCCCACCTGCCCAACCACTCACAAACACAGATTTAGAGCACATGGCATGGGGTTATGCAAGATATGCCTTCTAAAGGAGTAAATATGGGGTATACATCCTGTAGCAAGCAGCACTTGGCAGGAATACTGAAGAATATCAGTCATTTTCCATTCCGTTTGTGAGAGAGAAAGAAAAAAGGGGGAGAAGGAGACGACACACCCGTCTCCAGAGGCACAATTGCTGGGCGAAATGCTTAAATCCACACCTCTCACATAAATAAATAAATAAATAAATAAATAAATAAAATCTATGTCAATACTATAAGATTTCTATAGTGTAATGATACTTCTAGAATAACCCAACGCTATTTGTTTACCTTTGTGTGACATCCCTGTCACACTGTCTAAATAATATCCTATAATATTTGTGTCACATATCCTGTGATAAACTATTGTCACTGTTTGAACTAAACATAGGACTAATAATAAGGAATTCTTATAAGAATGACCACAGATCTTTTCCACAAGGGACAATCTCACCTCACAGCACATAAATGACCTATTGTGTCCATATGTCACCAACTTCATGCTGATTTGTGTAAACAGCTACACCATTACGTGCTCACCTACTATCACCAGCGCTGTGGGCTGTCAATTCAGTGTTGGAGTGTGGGGAGCACCCGAGCACAAAAAGGAGCGTGACACACCCACGAGACTACACACTGTCCTGTACAGCATGCTGCATAAATCCGAGAGCGTTAATGAAGCATAAAGGAGCAGCAGCAAGCCTGGCACCCACCTTTTTCTAGCGCGAGACCCGACTGAATATTCCAAGCAGCGCTCTCATGCTGGATGAACGCAGCAGTGCGTGGCGCGAGGAGACTGAATCCACAGAGGGCTGAAGATGGAGAAAAGAAGAGCTACGCTAAAGCTAGTTTCCGCGTAAATAGTAGAAAAGCAGGCTGGAGAACCTACTGCATGTGCTCCACTGCGCCTCTCCGTCTGTCTCAGCAGCACTCCCCTCACTCCGGGTGTGTGTATGCGTGTTCGGGTGGAGGTTGGTTGGGCGGGGGGCGGGGGGGTGTCGTGAGCATGCAAGGAGGGAGTGTGCTGGCTAATTTTGCTAGAGGCGCGAGGAACTGCACCGCGACTTTTCTCGCATATTTTTCTGCTGATTAAGCGCATATCACTCCGCCAAGCTCATCACCCACCAAATTCCCACTCTTCACGCACCTCACACCGGCTACACAGTCTAAAAGACTAAGCACATGGGAACATCCCGTGTGCTTAGATTCTAGTGAGAATATTTCATGAGCTCTCTGCTCGCAGGTTTGCGGGGCGTGTAACCTCAGCCAGGGCTTATTATTCAGATCAGGCGCCACTGCTCAGCTGTGACCCATTTCCCGCGTTAAACAGGCTGTATTACCTGGTGGGAACTCCGGCGTGCTGAGCAAAAGGGCCTAAAAGACAAAGCTGCCAAAGCAAAGGGGTCCCTCCATCATAACATAGACTCTCTAGCTAGGAAGATGCAGGCAACAGGCCGTGTGCCAGAAAAAGGACAGTCAT
This sequence comes from Pygocentrus nattereri, assembly GCF_015220715.1. Classification (NCBI taxonomy): domain Eukaryota; kingdom Metazoa; phylum Chordata; class Actinopteri; order Characiformes; family Serrasalmidae; genus Pygocentrus; species Pygocentrus nattereri. Next base: position 11,833,268 of record NC_051224.1, on the reverse strand, counting down.
AGCCTGGATCCACACTGTGGCAGATGCTGCTTCGCAGTCTGGAGTGGACTCATTTGAACTTCCAGGCTTCCAGCATCATAGTGAAACTGCATGGGCTTGAAGTGAGAGATGGTCTTCTGGGTATTTCCTGCAAGATAGAGAATTTCTTATTCATAAGTCTTAAGGGGTCCCATGCAGTTTTAAGATGCTGAGCACTTAAAGGGAATGCCACAGATTTTTCTGTCATTAAGCGGTTAATATGACAAGATCTTTTAGAGTGGCTTGTAACTTACTAAGTCAAAATTGTTCACAGTGCGGGTGATGGGACTCAGATATCTGAGGGGTTTAATGCCTGTTTCACCATTAACAACGCTACATAGGCTATACATACTCAGAAGACACATATAGATTCACTAGTGATTTTGCATAGTAAATAAAGTGGCTATCTTTGCGTTGTAGACATCACAACCCCTGGTTCCTGTTACCACCATTGCAAAGAAAAAAGTAAGTTTGTCTACAACAAACCATTTCACATTAGACCACCCTGAATTACTTTGGTTACATCTCAAAGACTGAGGTATGCAGAAATCTTGAAGAAAAAAAAAAAAAGTGGAATTCCCCTTTAAAGTGATGGTGAAAAGTCAAATGTAGACACTTTTTACTCTTCCACAAAAGAAATTTGAGCAACTAAGACATTTGACGCCTGAAGTTTGCTTCTTTAGTTTGTGCTGAAAGCACAAGGCTAATGTCCTTGTTGAAAAAAGAGAGGCAAAAATAGTTTATACCAGCATGCATTTCAGGTTTGTACTGGTATAGTGTTGGAATGCTGGTGAACCAGCATGGTGATGCTGGTTGATTAGCATACCAGCATCCAAAACATAACATATTCTGGTTTTGATGGTGATCAGTATAACAGCTTTCAGTGCTGCTGAGCAGCATATCAGCATGCAAAACACAACATATGCTACAAGCATCATGCAATCTGCATGCCTAGATTTCTTATTCCTTGCTGCGATTTTTAAGTAAAATAGATATGCAGTTTGTGTGACATAGAAATCTCACAAAAATGACCAAAAAATAACACACATTTCACACTTCAGTATAGCTAACATTGTTTTAATCATACAGTGTGCTTGCCTGGACATTATGTTACAGGCTTTGATTACTCAATGGTATTTTCAAAAGAACACCTAAATACTAATTCTCAAAATCACCATTAAAACAGTAACAGTTGTTGTTTGCCTGATTGAACAGATAAACTTCCATTTTAATCAGTGTTTCCACACACACAGGAAGACAGCTGGTGTGTCTATGCTCATCTAATGTCCATCAAATCACAAGCCTGACCTTTTTAATGAGTGGACTCTGTGCATGTGAGTGAAGCATAGAGATCCAGTCAAATCACTCCCACTTCCATTTCTGTAGCATTTTAAACTTTTTGAAAAAAATTATTTACTAAAACGTTATGATCTTCATTAGTCACGCAGTTGCACAGCAGCAGTTTTGTATTAACGGCATGTGGAAGCTACACCTGTTAAAACTGTTAAAACCTGTGACTGATTTCATTGCCATGTGCTGTTTGTGCTGTCTAGCTTTGAACCTGCTGTAAATCTCTTTTAATTATAAAAAGAAATGATGAAAAAAAAAAAAAGTTGGGATTTTGCCTTGAGCATTTTTCTCATAATTCTATAATTTACAGTCCTACACATTATTTCTTTCAGCTTTGGCCATGTAGAAAGTGGTCCAGTTTGTTTGAGCTCTAAGGAGAGGTGACATGGATGCATGGCCTGAATTTATGATGCAATTAAACAAGCAATTATTTATTCATTTTTAACATTTTCCATATAGGTGATGCACATTACACACATTGCTCTACTTAAACAGTCTTATTTCTGTCTGTGGGTGGTGGGTTTGTGCAATATTTGCATTTGCAGAGGCAGTAGGAGTACACCAGTGAAATTAAGACAACAGTATCAATACACAGACTCCCAAATGTTTATTAGACATTCAAAAGTGCAAAACAATCAGAAACATTCTGCAGAAGAAGTTAGATTATACAGATATCTTCATTGCACTTCATTGCACTGCATTGAAAGTCATAAAGAAATGCGGTTAATCTCATGTCTGAATATTTGACACAAACTGTAGTGGGTGATATGAAGAACATGAGCAATGGCTATACCACATTAACAACAGCAGTGGTAAAAGCCACATGGTTTAAGGCAGAGAAAAGGCACAGTCTTGCACTATTAGACTACTTTTATAGTTGGGAGTGTAATATTTGTCAGGAATAAGGTATGTGAAAAGATATAACTAAGCAAAATGGAACAAACATTAAGGTTTGCACTCAGTGATATACAGAACTGGAAGTTCAGGCACATCTGATATAATTGCAGTAAATTGCTTCTTCATCATCTTTTCCTCTTGCTAGTGATCTAGTGATCCTCACTACTCTTTATCGCCCCCAAGAGGCCGTTGGCTGTAGTGAACAGATTGATGGGAGAGGAGCCATCTGTGATCAGAGTGGACTTCAGACCCAGAGCCTGCAGCAACTTCACCTAGAGAGAGTGAGTGAGAGAGAGTGGGTGAGTAAGTGAGTGAGAAAACGGTCAAAGCACTGAAATTCCAGAGCCAAGTTTTAGACACTTTAAGGCAGGGATGGGGAGCTGAGGGCCAGAGTCCAGGACAGTTTGTGGTTTTCCCTGCTCCGATACAACAACCAAACCTAGTCATCAGTTGAGTTGAGTCAAATGTATTTGAGCAGAAAAAATAAAAATAAAAATAATAATAATATCACCAAACTGTACTGGAATCCGGCCCTACAGGAACAAAGTTTCCCACCTCTCCATTGAAGTAAACAACATTAGTATGTTACAGGGCTGATATCCTACATTTTTGCTGTATTTAATTTAAATCCTAAAGTCCAGCTGTGACATAGTATGAATGGAAATACCAAAACATCCTTTTATTTTAAAAATAGCTTGAAATATTGAAATTTGTTGGTGAATTTGAAATATTTAAAATGTATAGCTCAGTTTTCTCCTCCTCTAGGCCTGTGGTCACTTGCATTGTAGTCACCTGCATTGTAATAGCAACAGTTTGATGACTCATAGCAGCCTTGGTCATTGTCTAGGGCATTTATGGTTAAGCAACATAGTGAGAAAAGCATTACGGTTTGGAACAATAAAGTTTTGCAACAAAACCTTTGACCTACATCACCCAATACCGAACTAATGGCCCACATTATGACGTGTTCACTTTGCATTGCGTTGTCTTCACTCAAGGTTACATATGCAACGTACACAACGAAAAAGTCAGATAAGGGTTAGTGGTCTAGGATTAGGTTTAGTTCAAGCAATACACCCAATCAGTAAACTAGCAACTGACTATTGATAATGTAAACATGAGTGTCCACATATTCAAGCCTTGTTTTTTCCCCACTAATTGTATGGGGTGGACTACTGATATAATCAGTCCACATTCCAGGCAAAAGCTACATGTAATCCAGCGGGTCAATGATCTTTCAGTATACTTTCACTGTGTAAAGCCCAGTTCTATTCCACACATATTCTTGGTACAAATGTTTTTTTCCAAACTTTGCTTCTTTAGTTTAAAACTGGAGCTATGAGGCTACCACTGGTAATACTAGAAGTCAAATACATAAACACAAGTTCGTAAATACATTCCCAAAATTTTTCTCACCTCGTTCAAACCGCATTTGGGGCTTTATTAAGATCACACTGATTTTACTGCACATGGTTAGGGAACATGACTTAGTGCAATAGGGTGTACTGTCAAATATTAACTATGACTAACAAAATGTCATTGTATAGCTTACCATAGCAGGCAGCCTTTTTAGACAACAAGTATTGTGCTGAATTACATTTGCGATTTCTGCTGCACTGCAAAATAAATGCACAATTCTGTGGGGGTTCCAAAATTTGGTACAGGACCTATTTTCTAAAATACATACCTGTTGTTTTTATCAGTTCTTTTGGCTCACAATGAGTCATAATCAGTCCTAACCCACACAGAAAAGTCTGCACGACAGGTTAACGCAGGTTAAAAGAAGTTTTGGAGATGTATTTACAGAAAAGATTTATGTGACTACTGACTTCTAGTGTTTCTTAGCAATGTTAGCCTTGTAGATGCAGTGCTAAACTAAGCCAGGCTGAAGATGTCTTAGCTGACTGACTACATCTGGAATAAGTGAAAATTTGAGAAAATGAATTTTTTGTCAAACTATTCTTTTAACATACACTATATCGAGCTAAGTATTAGCTCGTCTGCCTTCACACGTGAATACATATGAATGAGTGACATCCCATTCTTAATCTATAGGTTTTAATATGATGTTGGCCCACTCTTTGCAACTTTAACAGCTTGAACTCTTCTGAGAAGGCTTTTCACAAGGTTTAGGAGTGTGTTTATGGGAATTTTTGACCATTCTTCCAGAAACTCATTTGTGAGGACAGACAATGATGTTTGACGGGAAGGCCTGCCTCGCAGTCTCCACTCTAATTCATCCAACCCAATTCTATTGGGTTGAGGCCAGTCAAGTTCTTCCACATCCATGTCTTTATGGACCTTGCTTTGCGCAATGGTGTGCAGTAATGTTTGAACAGGAAGGGGTCATCTCCAAACTTTAGTTTGTCCAAAATTATCCAAAATCCCTTGGTCTGCTGAAGCATTAAGAGTTCCTTTCACTGGAACTAAGGAGCTGAGCTCAACTCCTGAAAAACAACCCCACACCATAATCCCCCCTCCACCAAACTTTACACTCGTGCACAATGCAGTCAGACAAGTACTGTTCTCCTGGCAACAGCCAAACCCAAACTCGTCCAACGGATTGCCAGACGGGGAAGTGCGATTCATCACTCCAGAGAACATGTCTCCACTGCTCTAGAGCCCAGTGGTGGCGCTTTACACCACTGCATTCGATGCATTGCATTGTGCTTGGTGATGTAAGGCTTGGATGCAGCTGCTTGGCCATGGAAACCCATTCCATGAAGTTCTCTACACACTGTTTCTGTTTTTGAGCTAATGTGAAGGCCACATGAGGTTTGGAGGTCTGTAGCGATTGACTCTGCAGAAAGTTCACACTATATCAGCATGCACTGATCCCGCTCTGTCATTTTACATGGCTTACCACTTCGTGGCTGAGTTGCTGTCGTTCCCAATCTCTTCCACTTTGTTATAATATCACTAACAGTTCACTGTGGAATTTCTTGTAGCGAGGAAATTTCACGCCTGGACTTGTTGCACAGGTGGCATCCTATCACTGTACCATGCTGGAATTCACTGAGCTCCTGAGAGCGGCCCATTCTTTCACAAATGTTTGTAGAAGCAGTCTGCAGGCCTAGGTGCTTGGTTTTATACACCTGTGGCCATGGAAGTGATTGGAACACCTGGATTTAATGATTTGGATGGATGAGTGAATATTTTGGCAATTTGGTGTAACTTAAAGGCCTACTGGATCTATCTGTATCACAATCAATGTCATAAAAAATAAAAATGAACATTTTTGAATTTTTTTTTTTATTGGGAGAAGTGTTTCAATAGCAATGTAGGCTACAGTTAGTGACTGCTGTGGAACAAAAGAATAAAGCACTGCAAACCAATGACTGACTTGCTTGACCCCACATATCCAAAGCATGTTGTGCTGCCCATGGGAGGAGGTGAGTGTGTGATCAAGAGGTTTACCTGCAGCTCTGGACCAGCTCTAGCCATCTCTGTCAGAGTGCCGCTGCCAATGGCGTCAACAAGCTGTTTGAAGCGCTGACTCTCAATGTCAGCCAGTTTCTGCTGTTTCTCCACCTCCAGATGATCAGTTTCCTTCTTATAGTTGAGCTCCTGATTCCGTGCTTTTGACAGGCGCTCCAGCTCAGCCTCCTGCAGGACAGCAATGACAGGGGATGGGGGATAATGCAGCTGTGTCTTAAAGCTACATGAAGACACTGGACACATGCTTTCAGAATACACAATATTGTCTTTAACTTGAAAAGCTGAATATGTTTCAGACAATCAGAGAAGACATGTATGATAGAAAAAATATACAGCAATTATCTTGGAATTGTGATTTGCGTTGTACATTGTAATATGCCTTGATACACTGTAGATTTTCCAGCCGTTGATGCGTGGCAGTCAGCAGTGGTATTCTATACCTCCGTCACACTGTATTTGATGATGATGACACTGTAGATTGAACTGCTGCTACTAACATTTAAACATTCGCCAACTAGGGAGAGGATCATGATTCCCAGTTGTTTTGTGCAAGTCCTGGCCGACTAATGCTAACCATGCACTAGAAGTCTTTGTAAAGACTTTTGAAAGATTAAAGTATGATACCCCCTCACATCTTAAGACAGTGGCACAGTTTTTAGTCACAGACTATGATTTTGCAACGACTAGGAATCTTGCAGGGTCACCAATTGCAAGACTGCAACTAGATTAAGATTATTCTCTATCATGTACCCGGTGGAAATTTACAAGCAGATAAACCCTTTCCTTCCACTACATGGTGGTACAGATGGGAAAATATGTTGGCTGGACATATAAAGATCTGGGGACTCAGCCCAGTTCACTGTAGAACTGTATATTCTGGCAGATCATCACACAGAAATTTTAATTCTAATACTAATTAACCTGTAAAATGTGCTGTTACTTCTTTTTTTAACATGAAGATATACAAATCAACAAAACTTGTAGGGATTCAGAACTGTTTGTTGGGTGTTATGAACTAAAGAAACAAAACATTAGAAACAAAGAAACCAGTTTAAAATAAGAAACATTGATGCTTCTTAAATAATGCCATTGTTAAAGTCCTCTGAACATTTCCTTACATCACTGTTAGACTCCGTGAACTTCAAATATTAAAAGAGCCAGTTTACATTTTTAAGTTAATGTGATTGTGGTTTTAAAGTGGATCAGATTTGCTGTTTTTACAGAGATTTCAGGCTCTCACGCATGCATTTTATCACTTGCACTCTCTTTCTCTCGCTCTTTCCCTCTCAGGCGCACCCCTGGCATGTCACTATTTGCTTGAGCCAAAACCTAAAACAAACTAAACATTAAACAAGAAACTTAATAAAACTAAATACTTTGTCATAGCATCAAGATGTAAAAACACTGCCCTAAAACAGCCATTCTAACTATCTCACACTAAACGATTGAGATGGCAAACATGACTCAACTCTAGCAAGACTCATGATTTTATCCTGAAATCGCTTGAAAAGTCATTTGGTATAGGCTGGCATAAGAGAACTTGTGTCTGCAATCCTACATTTTGCATTTGGATTACTTAAATAATGCACACTCACTTGGGGAAACTAAATATCCACGTTAATTAGCACTTTCAAATTTTAATTTGAAATTGAAAAAAACGTCTGGAATGCGCTGCTAGACTGATTCACCAGAAGACCCACAGAAACTCTGGAATGATTCAGATGATAAACCAAACATATATTTATTTATAATGAATACATGAATTCCGCATGCATCTATGAGATCAGGATCACACAGACCAACACTCGGGCAATGAGTATTAAACTATATGTCGTGCAACTCTGCGGCAGATGAATGCTACATGAAGACAAACAGGATAATGAATGAATAATTCTGGTGTCCAATTAAAAAGAACAGATAATGAAGGCAAGAGAGAGAAAAAGGTGACAAGGGATTTAATTAGCCATTAAATGCTACTGCTTGATTTTTCCCCCAAGGCTGCTATGCATCAGTGCAGCACATAGTATTATGGTGAGATGTTGAAATGATGCATGGTGAGAGAGAAAGTCAGGAACAGTAAATAATAAAGCATGAGTCAAGAGAGACTGACATACCGCTTCTATTCTCTGGGCCTCAGCCTTGAGCTTGGCCTCGCTGACAGCTGCCTCACCTTGGATACGTGCAGCTTCTGCCCTGGATTGAGCCTCTGCTTTTGCTGCTCCTGTACTCTCCACTGCAGCACTGAACACACAAAGACACACATTTTATACAATGTCAAAACAGAAAAACAAAAAAGATCATTAAAAAACAATAGAAAAAAAAAACTACAACATCTGGCAGGCCAAGTATGCCTACCCTTTATATTATGGGCTGTAGTTTAACAAAGTACATTCAAAATGATGTCCATAGATACGTTGTACACACCTGCCTACAACACAAGTAACTCTAACTAAAAATAAAAATCAGCTGTTTTCATGCCTGCATCTTTCTGAGATTGCTGTGGTCCATGAGAAGCTGACAAATGGTATAAAGGAAAGTCAAAAGCACTGAATGTATCACAGAGCACTGTGAAGACTCTCATCAATAAGTGGAAAAAATGTGGTATCACAGTGACATTGTCATGGTCAAGAAAATCCTGAAAAATCTCATAACAAGACAAGACATTCCCGGGATACTACCAAGAGACGTACATCAATGTTAAAAATGCTGGAAAGCAGCTTTAGGCAATACAGCTGGGATAATGACTAGGTCTAAATATGAAGATATTTTGGCACAAAACCTGATGAAGAGGAATTTCACCTTCTGACATGATAATGATCCAAATCTCACATCCAAGTCAACCAAGGGATGGTTTCAAAAAGGAAGGCTAGTGTCTTAGAATGGCCCAATTAGAGCCCAGACATCAATCCCATAGAAAGCTAAGTAAAGGAGGTCACCTGGCAGTTTGAAGCTTAAGCTTTTTTTGCAATGAAGAGTGGGCTAAAATTAAACATGGAAGGACTTATTTATTTACTCACTTACTGCTGCAATAAATACAAAGGGTGCTTCAACAAGGTTTTGGGGGTGTTAGTGTTTTTTTATTTTCAATTATATTTATTATATATTTGTCTATTTGTTTCTTTTTCTCTTGAATTTGAATTGAATTTCATGGATTCCTCTTAAAATCCTATTAAAAATGGAAAAATATCTGATGTGATTTATCTCAAAATCTGGCTTTACGTCAAAAAATCTTTTTTTTGTTTTATTAAGTTTTAAAAGTTTTATTAAGACTTTTTATATCCACTGTAATAAAACACATACCAAGTATGTGTATGTACATGTATTTGTACAGGTATAGATATGAGCAACCTATATGGCATCTACATGTAATCTAATCTTATAATCCTAAACCTCACCCTAACCTTAGTCTTAATAATGATGTCCTGGCGATGTAGGAGAAACAAATGAACACACGCACACACACATGCACTAGGTGAGGGTGCCACAGAGGACATTAAGCACATCTAGCCTTACTCAAGCTGAAAGAACTGCGGTGAGCTATATGAATCCATTTTAGAAGCATGATACTTTGTATTATTGATTATACACTTAAATACACTTTATTATGCTTTCCACAAGTTACAGATGTTGTAAGCCCAATAATGTTGTCCTTATTTATGCCCCAGAATGTGCATGCACCCTAGCATATGTACAGTTTTAAGATCAGATTTGCCAATGAGATATTTTTAAACCTGTTCTTCTGCCATCCTGCATTATCCTGATTTAAACAGTATACCTAGGGTCCCTCTGTACCAACTACTAAACTGCAGCTTTCCTTTTTGTTTATATAAATATTAGCCTACATGTCTGGAAGAATTCCAGCCAGTCTCTCCTCTGCTGTGTTACCTGAGAGCCTCCAGCTCCAGCAGCTCTTTCCTGGCCCTCTCAGCCTCAGCCTGGTCAGTGATCCTCTGCCTCTCCAGTCGGCCGCGAGCCTCCTGCTCCAGACGCTCTGCCTCATGTCTGAGAGAGGAACACCACAATTGATAAAACGAGTGAGCAAATGAGATTGAGTAAACTATGTAAATGAAACAGCTATTTAATCCAATCATTAATCATAATGGCAGGATCACAGCACAGATGGGATAAGTCTCATTTGAAGACGTACACCATCTGTGACTTCTGAACCCCATAAACTACATCTATTATTCAATAACTACTATAAATGATTCTGTAACCATTATAAAACTTAAATGTGAAGAGGCCTCATTTTGCAATTATTGCTTCTAAACATTTTACAGTTAGGCAGTCAAGTTCATGTCGCACTTTTAAGATATATTTGAAAAACATGTAGTTTTAATTTTGCTGTTATAATTTAAAATTTTCTTATGCTTTTACTATTTTTATTTTTCTTGACGGTATTTTATTTCATTTATATTACTATTTTACACATATGAAAGGAGCTAAGTTAGGTACTTATGAGAGTGAGGAATTTACTGCAGAAAATGGTATATTGTCATGTGAAATTATCTTAAATCTAGGTGATTGACTGAAGAAATATGCCTGAAACAAGCATTATTTTCTGCCAAAATAGTGAGAACTTGACTTACTAAAATCACTTAAAACAAGTGAAAAATAAGTTACTAAACTTTTCCTTGCCTTCTTCTAATGATCATGAAGGCCTGATGTTAAATTCTGGACTTTGACCCAATGTAAATTAACAAACTGGGGCAAACATCACAACATAAACCAAAATGGACTCAGGGAAAAAACAACAGGTTGTGCACTGACCGGGCAGCAGCTTCCTGAGAGTTGGTGGTGATCTCGATGGCCAGCTGGACGCTCTTCTGCAAGGCGTCACGCGTGCGCTGGTCAACAGGCTCCACAGATTGGATGTCCACGCTGCTGATGACCAGGCCATTCTGACCGAAGCGCAAATTGGAACGCACTGCCAACTTCTCATCAAAGCCAAACACAGCTGAGCAGATGATCCGGTTTGAGTTCTGGAGGGGTGGAAATGACACAGTGAAGAGGTGAGAATGGAGGGGGACATGTGTAGAGATCAGATCTGCATTATATGGAACATCCCATAACATAACGTGGCTGCATTGCTACATACTGTGAATGCGATGTTGCTCGTAGTATATTAAAAACACATTAATGAATGCCTGACGTAGTTAAAGGGAAATTCCAGCAATTGCAATATTTTTAAAAATCTGTATCTGCCACACCTGTATTGTACTGTCAGCTACCATTGGCAGTTTCCTTGTACTTTGCAATAAACAAAAAAATTCTGCTACTAATGTAAGTGTTTTGCAAGTCACTTGGTTTCTGTTCTTCTTCTTCTGTGAAATATATGTTCAATAATAAGCTTTATGTAGTTCAGCAACTGTATTCAGATTTTAAAAAGAAAATTTGGGGACAAACAAAACATTTACAGCTTATCCTCAATTCTTTCTCTGTTACGGTACTGAGAACGGAGACTTAAACTGGGAAATGTCACTAAATATCAATGAAATAATTTAAGTTTATATCTAATTATTTAACCCGACATTGTTGTTTGTATAGCCAAAAGAAAAAAAGTTTTAGTCATTTTAATTTTTTAAAGTTGGGTCCTAGGTTCTCTCTTGATAAGAATAGCCCAGATATAGGGTATTCTTAATTTCAATCTTTAGCAATACAGATCCAGTGACATTGGGGATTAAATGGAAGCTAGACAAGACGTATCAGGTTTAGAACATTTTAGTTTACTACATGACATTAGATGATTATGACAGCAGCCATTTCTGAAAACAATGGTTTTCCTATAGAGAAAAATCAGCCTTGGCAGGAGTTCTTTATTTGGGCATATGTGATTATATAGCCTTTTATATCATTAATTTGATGATTTATTGATGTTTGTGCTGCTCAGCTTCTGTTCTGAGTTAAACAATTCACCATCCTCCAGAGGAACTGAATTTCATTCCTCCTGGCTGTGGTGGGAAAGAATGAAGCTTTGAGACACACCTTGTGGAAGTCATCAAACTGCACTGAAGCCACAGCTCCTCTGATCCTGGAAGCGATCGCCTTACAAGCGTCACCCACAAAGTCCGGAACAGAGAACAGGGCTGTAGCCTGTGCAGGGTCTGAGCGGTTCTTTATATCAAAGTGCCTGGTGATGGGGTGGGGGTGGGGGTGGTGGTGGTGGGTGAGAGAGAGACAGCTTAATTCATGCACCATAGACAGTATGTTTACGATCTGTGGTAAACAAACACATGAACAAACATACGTCACCAAGTTAAAAACATACATATGTGGAAGGGCACTGCTGGCTATACATTTTTTGCTGCACTTTTTTTTCCCCCTCCTCTCCATGGATCACCACCTTATCGTGGCGGAGGGGTTTGCGTGCTTGAATGATCCTAGGAGCTATGTTGTCTGGAGCAAAAGCTCCTGGTAGGGTCTCCCATGGCAAACTGGTCCTAGGTGACAGGTCTGACAAAGTGTGATCCATAATAACCCCTATGAAGACACAAAAACGGGACTTGTGTACCCTGCCCGGAACAGGGTTACCGGGGCCCCACCCTGGAGCCAGGCCTGGGGGAGGGGCTCGCCAGCGAGCGTCTGGTGGCCGGGCATTTACTCATGGTGCCCGGCCGGGCCCAGCCCGAAGGAGTTACATGAGTCCCCCCTCCCATCGACCCACCAACAATGGGAGGGGCAGTAGTAGGGGTTCGGTGCGTTGTGGATCGGGCAGTGTCCGAAGGCGTGGGCCTTGCCGTTCTGATCCTCGGTTGCTGAAACTGGCTTTTGGAACTTGGAACGTTACCTCACTGGTGGGGAAGGAGCCTGAGTTGGTGCGCGAGGTTGAGAGATACCGGCTAGATATAGTTGGGCTCACCTCAACACACAGCTTGGACTCTGGGTCCAATCTCCTTGAGAAGGGCTGGACTTTATTCTTTTCTGGAGTTGCCCATAGTGAGAGGCGGCGGGCAGGTGTGGGCTCTCATAGCCCCTCGACTCGGTGCCTGTATGTTGGGGTTTTCTCCGGTGGATGAGAGGGTAGCTTCCCTACGCCTTCGGGTTGGGGAACGGGTCCTGACTCTATTGTCCTACTGGGGGACTTCAACGCTCACGTGGGCAATGACAGTGAGACCTGGAGGGGTGGGATTGTGAGGAATGGACTCTCTGATCTGAACCCGAGTGGTGTTCAGTTTTTGGACTTCTGTGCAAACCACAGTTTGTCCATCACGAACACCATGTTTGAACACAAGGATGTCCATAAGTGCACATGGCACCAGGACACCCTAGGCCGCAGTTCAATGATTGACTTTGTAGTCGTGTCATCGGACTTGCGGCCATGTGTTTTGGACACTCGGGTAAAGAGAGGAGCTGAGCTGTCAACTGATCACCACCTGGTGGTGAGTTGGATCAGGTGGTGGGGGAAGATGCCGGTCAGACCAGGCAAGCCCAAACGTATAGTGAGGGTTTGCTGGGAACGTCTAGCAGAAGAACCTGTCAGATTGATCTTCAACTCACACCTCTGTCAGAACTTTGACCAGATATCGGGGGAGGTGGGGGACATTGACTCAGAATGGGCCATGTTCCGTTCCTCCATTGCTGAAGCGGCTGACCGTAGCTGTGGCCGTAAGGTAGTTGGTGCCTGTCGGGGCGGTAATCCTCGAACCCAGTGGTGGACACCCCAGGTGAGAGATGCCGTCAAGCTGAAGAAGGAGTCCTACCGGGCATGGTTGGCCTGTGGGACACCAGAGGCAGCTGGCAGGTATCGACAGGCCAAGCGATCTGCGGCTTCAGTTGTCGCCAAGGCAAAAACCCGTGTATGGGAGGAGTGTGGTGAGGCCTTGGAAAGTGACTAAGTCGGCTCCGAAAATATTCTGGCAAACTCAGAAGGGGAAAGCAGTGTGCCACTAGCACTGTATACAGTGGAGATGGTGTGCTGCTGACTTCGACTGAAGACGTCACTGGGCGGTGGAAGGAATACTTTGAGGACCTTCTCAATTCCACCGACACGTTCTCCAGTGAGGAGGCTGAGTCTGGGGACATGGGAATAGGCTTGTCCATTACTGAGGCCGAAGTCGCTAAGGTAGTTAAGAAACTCCTTGGTGGCAAGGCTCCAGGGGTGGATGAAACCCGCCCTGAGTTCCTCAAGGCTCTGGATGTTGTGGGGCTGTCTTGGCTGACACGCCTTTTCAACATTGCGTGGACATCGGGGGCGGTGCCACTGGATTGGCAGACTGGGGTGGTGGTGCCTCTTTTTAAAAAAGGGGACCGGAGGGTGTGTTCCAACTACAGGGGAAATCACACTCCTCAGCCTCCCTGGCAAGGTCTATGCAGGGGTACTGGAGAAGAGAGTCCAGCTTATAGTCGAACCTCAGATCCAGGAGGAGCAGTGCGGGTTCCGCCCTGGTCGTGGAACACTGGACCAACTCTTCACCCTCTCCAGGATTCTGGAGGGTTCATGGGAGTTTGCCCAACCAGTCCACATGTGCTTTGTGGATCTGGAGAAGGCATTCGACTGTGTTCCCCAGGGTATTCTGTGGGAGGTGCTTCGGGAGTATGGGGTACATGGCTCTTTGCTACGAGCCATTCAGGCCCTGTACAAACAAAGCTGGAGTTTGTGTCGCATAGCCGGCAGTAAGTCAGACTCGTTCCCAGTGAGAGTTGGACTCCGTCAGGGCTGCCCTTTGTCACCGATTCTATTCATAATTTTTATGGATAGAATTTCTAGGCGCAGTCAAGGGATGGAGGGTGTCTGGTTTGGTGACCTCAGGGTCACATCGCTGCTGTTTGCAGATGATGTGGTCCTATTGGGGACATCAGGCCGCGAACTTCAGCTTTCGCTGGATTGGTTTGCAGCCGAGTGTGAAGCGGCTGGGATGAGAATCAGTACCTCTAAATCCGAGACCATGGTTCTCAGGCGGAAAAGGGTGGAGAGAATAAGATCGCGAATACAAGCGGCCGAAATGAGTTTCCTCCGCAGGGTGTCTGGACTCTCCCTTAGAGATAGGGTGAGAAGTTCAGTCATCCGGGAGGGACTCGGAGTAGAGCCGCTGCTTCTTCACGTCGAGAGGAGCCAGCTGAGGTGGTTCGGGCATCTGGTTAGGATGCCTCCTGGACGCCTCCACCTGAGGTGTCACAGGCAAGTCCACCTGGGAGGAGACCCCGGGGAAGACCCAGGACACGCTGGTGTGACTATGTCGCCCAGCTGGCCTGGGAGCGCCTCGGAATCCCCCTTGGAGAGCTGGTGGAAGTGGCTGGGGAAAGGGAGGTCTGGGCTTCATTGCTTAGGATGCTGCCCCCGCGAGAAGATAATGGATGGATGGATGGATGATCTTTCCCTCAGGGATGATCCTGCTCATAAGTGTGCAATAAGTGCCAGTCTAAAAAAAAAAAAGACAGACAGACAGACAGACAGACAGACAGACAGACAGACAGACAGACAGACAGACAGACAGACAGACAGACAGACAGACAGACAGACAGACTACCAGTTGTATGAGAGCTGGAGCTGCAGACGGGCATGGTCTGCAGTTTCTATGGTGATTATATCTGTGCAGAAGTCGGGGCCGAGCAGCAGACAGATCGCTTTAATGACGTTGGCCCGCTTGGGTTTGTCTCCCGACAAGGACAGAACAGTGAATTGCTCATCTGGACCCAACATCACCAGATCAGGCCCAAACACCACCCTGAAACAGAGAGAGAGAGAGTTTTTTTTGTTTTAGCAATGATTTATTGCTTATTTAAAAATAAATGTCAGTTACTCTCAAAAATATGGTATTGTGCACAAGTCAGAGACCACTCTTCATTAGTTTAATTTCCAGTCAAACTGATTTTTCAGGAAATATTCTGAGAAGTATAAAGTAATCCACTTGCATAATGAAGGGCCAAGTCAAAGAAAATAAGTTTAAAAAAATAGGAGTTTCCAAAACTGGTGCTCAAAAACTATTTTATAAATAATGGGACTCTTATCAACTTTGCAAGACTTGGTCTGACCACCAAAACTGTCATCATATAACCAATACCTAAAATGTTAATCTTTAAGAGAATCAAAGTTCCACTCTTGCTCCAAAATAAATAAATAAAAATACACCAGTGTTTTTGTCCATCCTTACATCATGAGAAGACAACTCATTGCAATGGCTCTGAAAGGATGTGTAGCTGTGAAGTAAGTGTAGCAAGATTTGCTGCTGGTGTTCTCAGAACAACAAAATGACCAACTCTCAACATCAATGAATGTTCTGCGGATTATTTGATTTGTATGATGCAGAAAATGCAACCAACTTCTAAGACTGAACTTTTTTTCCTGAAAAGAATGGAGTTGTAATAAAAGCAAATACTGAACACAGTAAATACTGAAAAAATCAAATATGCATTTAGTTGTTTGGCTTCTGTTTAATTTTTAATTAAAGGTGCGTTTTCTGCTTTTTTTTTCCTGATGCAAACACTTAAACACTTAATGGCCAGTTTGACTTTAAAATAAATAAATGAAGGGTTGTCTCTGACATGTTCACAGTACTGTACATGGTTAAAACATGTTGGCAGTTCAATGCAAAAAAAAAAAAAAAAAAAAAAAAAAAGAAGCACTTTCTGCTGTAACAAGCAGTTTAACAGTTCAATGGGTTTATTATAGTCAAATTATCCCTTTGATTAAAATCAAGCAAAGTAATATTTAAGACAGTTCAGACAAATGAAAGCATCAATGAAAAATATTATTCAACTACGTCAAAGAGAGTAAGAGAAGGCCAGCTCAAATCATCAGTTTGCCACTTCCAGTGCAAGTCTCCTGGACAAATTTAGCAAATTTAGCTGAACTAAATTATAAGGCATGTACTAAAAGAGGCATGTCAAACTGGGGACATTCTGAGCCAAAGCGCTGCAAAGATTAACATTTACCCTCCTCTAACACTGAATTCAGTTCATGCTTACAAGCTGATGAGCTGAATCAGGTATGTTTAATGAGACAGCGTGCAGATGTTTGCAGTGTTTTGGCCCATTAGAACTGGAGCTTGATACGTGTACTAAACAGTAATGCAAGTGAGTACATCAAACAAATGTTATGAACTTTTGTTTTGGCTCAGCCCCCATTCGGACTCTGTTCCATCCTGGCTCTATCCTGACCACTACCCATAAATTACCCTATCTTTTAAAAACAAATTGTTCTTAGTTTCATACCTACTTTGTAACACCACATTTTCATGTCTCTTTGTATAAGAAGTCCTTTCCTCAGTTACTAGTTGCAAGGCATTGCACGTTTTTGCATGTGTACTGACCCCTGCTCTGGATTATAACACTTATCAGAATTGCCTCTAATAAACATGACTCATGTTTATATCCAACTTCCTCCTGCACCTGTTTGTTAAAGTGCCATATTAAAATAAGTGCACACTCAATGAACATTAATAAGCACAAGCACTCAGGTGTAGAATAGCACAGGTAAAGGAAAATCTTGCACAAAAGTCAGCATTCCACCACTGTTGAAACTGCAAGCGTCCCTGGACATCTAATAGCCTGACTACGTAGGCAAAATCTTATGTAACACTGTAAGAGGACTCCTCCAGCTTCTGGAGGAAGAAAACAGCAGCTGATCCTGGCTCTACTCCAATCTTTGAGTGTTTATTTGTGCGTGTGTGTGTGGCTATTTCAGCTTCAAAAATCAAACATTCAGTCAGGCAATAAACAGGCCATAAACAAACAGTGGCAGTAGAATGGATCACCCTGAAAAGCTCAGCGCGCTTCAATGTAGCTCTGTTACAGGATGCCACTCTTGCAACAAGTTCATCAAATATCTGCCCTGGCCCACTGTGTTATCACTGTGAATTAGAAACATGTAGGAGCAACAAGCTCAGCCTCGATTAAGGCCACAGTGGGCAGTTGACGTAATCAATGATGTTTGTGCTAAAAACACGTTGACATCAATAGTTTAAATCAAGCCATAATTTTTTTTCCAAATGGGAAAATTCAAACAAGAAGCTGGTCAATAAGAAGCCAACCTCAGCCTCATACACTACAGCAGCACTAGAGTGATGCACAAGCACCTAAAGTGAAACGCTCAGGTGTGATTCTGGATGATGTACCAGCAAAACCACTGTGTTTGTCTATTAAAATGTTTATCATGTTTAGTAAATTACCGTAGGGAGAGATTTTCAAAATTGGCTCTCTTGTAGCTGCTAAATACAATAAAGCCATAAAGTCATCTGCCTGCAACCTGAGAATCTCCATAGCCATGTTCCATGTTAGTGTAAAGCCTTCTGAAGAGAGTTGATGCTGTTATCATAGCAAAGAGGGGACAGATTCCCTCTCAGTGCCCATGGTTTAGGAATGAAAAGCGTCATTTGACCGTGTAGTATGTGTTCTATTGCTCATGTTAGCTAGCTAAATTAGCTAATAAGAACTAAAATTTAAGATAAGCTAATGGATTAGCTTTGGTAGCCAAGTGTCTAATGTGGTTCCCATTTGAGGGAGACAGCACTGTTACCTGGCCTTCTTCTCTCTGTAGTCATACACCTGCACCGCAGCATTATGAGGGACACGATAGGACACCACTCTTGTTTTGTCTCGAGGGCCACCAACCAATCCCTGTTCTCGC